>NW_027665551.1:0-1000 GCF_963924005.1 Protomyctophum bolini
GGCTTAGGGTAGGGGAAATAGCCAATCGCTTTTGCACAAAATAACACCTGGACCTCTTTGGTGGGGACGTAACAACTACAAAGAAAGGTAAGAAAGCCTTTTAGTATGGAATTCTCCTTTAATGTACTGTAACTCTGAAAGTGAACACATGGAACTACAGCTTTCCAACCTTCCTTTCCAAAGTACTTTCAGGAGAGCGGGTGTCAGCCAAGGTCCATAACCCATTAGAACCTGACTGTGGACCAGATGTTCTGACCCATTAGGACCTCCTGTGGACCAGATCTGATGTTCTATAGATCAGTGGCTCTCAAACTATGTCATGGCAAGGAGCCCAAAGAGCTATATGTAATTGAATTGGCTGCCATCAGAAAAGATATGAGTTAAAAACATTTGCTGTGGAAAAAAATTGATATTCAAAGATTTGCGATTTTTCATATAGTGCCGTGCTGTATGAGCTTGTAGATCTGCTATTTTTCAACAACAGCTATAAGGTTAAAAGGGGTTGAAATGACACAGACACGTTCCAGGTCTCAAAGGGATAGAGAGCATGATGTGAGAGGAGCCTCGGTTCTGATGTGGTTCTGGTGGTTCTGAATACCTGAGAGTCCGTCTGGACGAGACGCCAGGAAACACACACAGCTCAGCCACACAGAGGGGGAGGGGGGGGGGCTCATTTTGTGGGTTTAATTTAACTTTTAAACATCTGGGGGGCGTCTGATTTCACGTCTGTTTGGGTTCAACGGCAGGTTGTTGTAGCACGGAGAGGTGGTCTTGTTTGCGCGCGCCGTCACGATTATGACAGTTTTGTCATATCATGTCACGTCAGATCACATCATAATGGACATATACTGTATACCATATCGTAGCATATGGTGCCAAATCGTCAGCAAATCACGTAATATCACACCACATCCTCCTAAAGAGGCTTCAAGTCTGGACAGTGTACTTTTTTGTAACGTGTACATTTGTGGAGGGTGAAAGCATTTTTTGAGACAGATAA
>NW_027665550.1:0-124690 GCF_963924005.1 Protomyctophum bolini
TGTTTTTTTTTACTGTGAAAATGGCACTTTGGGACTGTGAAAGTGACATTTTGGCCCTGTTGTCCCAAACTGCCCCAGCACTTCCCACATTGCTCAAAGTGGCTAGCTTTCATCCCAACACAGTTTATAGGGCCATACGGTACATAGTTTTCAAGTTACAGACTAAGCTAAGCAAAAGTGAACCAGGCCCTTTTTACTGTGAAAACGGCACTTTGGGACTGTGAAAGTGACATTTTGGCCCCTGTTGTCCCAAAACTGCCCCAGCACTTCCCACATTGCTCAAAGTGGCTAGCTTTCATCCCAACACAGTTTATAGGGCCATACGGTACATAGTTTTCAAGTTACAGACTAAGCTAAGCAAAAGTGAACCAGGCCTTTTTACTGTGAAAATGGCACTTTGGGACTGTGAAAGTGACATTTTGGCCCTGTTGTCCCAAACTGCCCAGCACTTCCCACATTGCTCAAGTGGCTAGCTTTCATCCCAACACAGTTTATAGGGCCATACGGTACATAGTTTTCAAGTTACAGACTAAGCTAAGCAAAAATAATCTGTTTTTTTACTGTGAAAATGGCACTTTGGGACTGTGAAAGTGACATTTTGGCCCTGTTGTCCAAACTGCCCCAGCACTTCCCACATTGCTCAAAGTGGCTAGCTTTCATCCCAACACAGTTTATAGGGCCATACGGTACATAGTTTTCAAGTTACAGACTAAGCTAAGCAAAATGAATCTGTTTTTTTTTTACTGTGAAAATGGCACTTTGGGACTGTGAAAGTGACATTTTGGCCCTGTTCGTTCCCTGTTGTCCCAAACTGCCCCAGCTCTTGCCACAATGCTCAAAGTGGCTAGCTTTCATCCCAACACAGTTTATAGGGCCATACGGTACATAGTTTTCAAGTTACAGACTAAGCTAAGCAAAAGTGAACCAGGCCTTTTTACTGTGAAAACGGCACTTTGGGACTGTGAAAGTGACATTTTGGCCCTGTTGTCCCAAACTGCCCCAGCACTTCCCACATTGCTCAAAGTGGCTAGCTTTCATCCCAACACAGTTTATAGGGCCATACGGTACATAGTTTTCAAGTTACAGACTAAGCTAAGCAAAAGTGAACCAGGCCTTTTTACTGTGAAAATGGCACTTTGGGACTGTGAAAGTGACATTTTGGCCCTGTTGTCCCAAACTGCCCCAGCACTTCCCACATTGCTCAAAGTGGCTAGCTTTCATCCCAACACAGTTTATAGGGCCATACGGTACATAGTTTTCAAGTTACAGACTAAGCTAAGCAAAAGTGAACCAGGCCTTTTTACTGTGAAAACGGCACTTTGGGACTGTGAAAGTGACATTTTGGCCCCTGTTGTCCCAAACTGCCCCAGCACTTCCCACATTGCTCAAAGTGGCTAGCTTTCATCCCAACACAGTTTATAGGGCCATACGGTACATAGTTTTCAAGTTACAGACTAAGCTAAGCAAAAGTGAACCAGGCCTTTTTACTGTGAAAATGGCACTTTGGGACTGTGAAAGTGACATTTTGGCCCTGTTGTCCCAAACTGCCCCAGCACTTCCCACATTGCTCAAAGTGGCTAGCTTTCATCCCAACACAGTTTATAGGGCCATACGGTACATAGTTTTCAAGTTACAGACTAAGCTAAGCAAAAGTGAACCAGGCCTTTTTACTGTGAAAATGGCACTTTGGGACTGTGAAAGTGACATTTTGGCCCTGTTGTCCCAAACTGCCCCAGCACTTCCCACATTGCTCAAAGTGGCTAGCTTTCATCCCAACACAGTTTATAGGGCCATACGGTACATAGTTTTCAAGTTACAGACTAAGCTAAGCAAAAGTGAACCAGGCCTTTTTACTGTGAAAATGGCACTTTGGGACTGTGAAAGTGACATTTTGGCCCTGTTGTCCCAAACTGCCCCAGCACTTCCCACATTGCTCAAAGTGGCTAGCTTTCATCCCAACACAGTTTATAGGGCCATACGGTACATAGTTTTCAAGTTACAGACTAAGCTAAGCAAAATGAATCTGTTTTTTTTTACTGTGAAAATGGCACTTTGGGACTGTGAAAGTGACATTTTGGCCCTGTTGTCCCAAACTGCCCCAGCACTTCCCACATTGCTCAAAGTGGCTAGCTTTCATCCCAACACAGTTTATAGGGCCATACGGTACATAGTTTTCAAGTTACAGACTAAGCTAAGCAAAAGTGAACCAGGCCTTTTTACTGTGAAAACGGCACTTTGGGACTGTGAAAGTGACATTTTGGCCCTGTTGTCCCAAACTGCCCAGCACTTCCCACATTGCTCAAAGTGGCTAGCTTTCATCCCAACACAGTTTATAGGGCCATACGGTACATAGTTTTCAAGTTACAGACTAAGCTAAGCAAAATGAATCTGTTTTTTTTTACTGTGAAAATGGCACTTTGGGACTGTGAAAGTGACATTTTGGCCCTGTCGTTCCTGTTGTCCCAAACTGCCCCAGCTCTTGCCACAATGCTCAAAGTGGCTAGCTTTCATCCCAACACAGTTTATAGGGCCATACGGTACATAGTTTTCAAGTTACAGACTAAGCTAAGCAAAAGTGAACCAGGCCTTTTTACTGTGAAAATGGCACTTTGGGACTGTGAAAGTGACATTTTGGCCCTGTTGTCCCAAACTGCCCCAGCACTTCCCACATTGCTCAAAGTGGCTAGCTTTTCAGTTTATAGGGCCATACGGTACATAGTTTTCAAGTTACAGACTAAGCTAAGCAAAAGTGAACCAGGCCTTTTTACTGTGAAAATGGCACTTTGGGACTGTGAAAGTGACATTTTGGCCCTGTTCGTTCCCTGTTGTCCAAACTGCCCCAGCTCTTCCCACATTGCTCAAAGTGGCTAGCTTTCATCCCAACACAGTTTATAGGGCCATACGGTACATAGTTTTCAAGTTACAGACTAAGCTAAGCAAAAGTGAACCAGGCCTTTTTACTGTAAAAATGGCACTTTGGGACTGTGAAAGTGACATTTTGGCCCTGTTGTCCCAAACTGCCCCAGCACTTCCCACATTGCTCAAAGTGGCTAGCTTTCATCCCAACACAGTTTATAGGGCCATACGGTACATAGTTTTCAAGTTACAGACTAAGCTAAGCAAAAGTGAACCAGGCCTTTTTACTGTGAAAACGGCACTTTGGGACTGTGAAAGTGACATTTTGGCCCTGTTGTCCCAAACTGCCCCAGCACTTCCCACATTGCTCAAAGTGGCTAGCTTTCATCCCAACACAGTTTATAGGGCCATACGGTACATAGTTTTCAAGTTACAGACTAAGCTAAGCAAAAGTGAACCAGGCCTTTTTACTGTGAAAATGGCACTTTGGGACTGTGAAAGTGACATTTTGGCCCTGTTGTCCCAAACTGCCCCAGCACTTCCCACATTGCTCAAAGTGGCTAGCTTTCATCCCAACACAGTTTATAGGGCCATACGGTACATAGTTTTCAAGTTACAGACTAAGCTAAGCAAAAGTGAACCAGGCCTTTTTACTGTGAAAATGGCACTTTGGGACTGTGAAAGTGACATTTTGGCCCTGTTGTCCCAAACTGCCCCAGCACTTCCCACATTGCTCAAAGTGGCTAGCTTTCATCCCAACACAGTTTATAGGGCCATACGGTACATAGTTTTCAAGTTACAGACTAAGCTAAGCAAAATGAATCTGTTTTTTTTTACTGTGAAAATGGCACTTTGGGACTGTGAAAGTGACATTTTGGCCCTGTTGTCCCAAACTGCCCCAGCACTTCCCACATTGCTCAAAGTGGCTAGCTTTCATCCCAACACAGTTTATAGGGCCATACGGTACATAGTTTTCAAGTTACAGACTAAGCTAAGCAAAAGTGAACCAGGCCTTTTTACTGTGAAAACGGCACTTTGGGACTGTGAAAGTGACATTTTGGCCCTGTTGTCCCAAACTGCCCCAGCACTTCCCACATTGCTCAAAGTGGCTAGCTTTCATCCCAACACAGTTTATAGGGCCATACGGTACATAGTTTTCAAGTTACAGACTAAGCTAAGCAAAATGAATCTGTTTTTTTTTTACTGTGAAAATGGCACTTTGGGACTGTGAAAGTGACATTTTGGCCCTGTTGTCCCAAACTGCCCCAGCACTTCCCACATTGCTCAAAGTGGCTAGCTTTCATCCCAACACAGTTTATAGGGCCATACGGTACATAGTTTTCAAGTTACAGACTAAGCTAAGCAAAATGAATCTGTTTTTTTTTACTGTGAAAATGGCACTTTGGGACTGTGAAAGTGACATTTTGGCCCTGTTGTCCCAAACTGCCCCAGCACTTCCCACATTGCTCAAAGTGGCTAGCTTTCATCCCAACACAGTTTATAGGGCCATACGGTACATAGTTTTCAAGTTACAGACTAAGCTAAGCAAAAGTGAACCAGGCCTTTTTACTGTGAAAATGGCACTTTGGGACTGTGAAAGTGACATTTTGGCCCTGTTGTCCCAAACTGCCCCAGCACTTCCCACATTGCTCAAAGTGGCTAGCTTTCATCCCAACACAGTTTATAGGGCCATACGGTACATAGTTTTCAAGTTACAGACTAAGCTAAGCAAAATGAATCTGTTTTTTTTTACTGTGAAAATGGCACTTTGGGACTGTGAAAGTGACATTTTGGCCCTGTTGTCCCAAACTGCCCCAGCACTTCCCACATTGCTCAAAGTGGCTAGCTTTCATCCCAACACAGTTTATAGGGCCATACGGTACATAGTTTTCAAGTTACAGACTAAGCTAAGCAAAAGTGAACCAGGCCTTTTTACTGTGAAAATGGCACTTTGGGACTGTGAAAGTGACATTTTGGCCCTGTTGTCCCAAACTGCCTCAGCACTTCCCACATTGCTCAAAGTGGCTAGCTTTTCATCCCAACACAGTTTATAGGGCCATACGGTACATAGTTTTCAAGTTACAGACTAAGCTAAGCAAAAGTGAACCAGGCCTTTTTACTGTGAAAATGGCACTTTGGGACTGTGAAAGTGACATTTTGGCCCTGTTCGTTCCCTGTTGTCCCAAACTGCCCCAGCACTTCCCACATTGCTCAAAGTGGCTAGCTTTCATCCCAACACAGTTTATAGGGCCATACGGTACATAGTTTTCAAGTTACAGACTAAGCTAAGCAAAATGAATCTATTTTTTTTTACTGTGAAAATGGCACTTTGGGACTGTGAAAGTGACATTTTGGCCCTGTTGTCCCAAACTGCCCCAGCACTTCCCACATTGCTCAAAGTGGCTAGCTTTCATCCCAACACAGTTTATAGGGCCATACGGTACATAGTTTTCAAGTTACAGACTAAGCTAAGCAAAAGTGAACCAGGCCTTTTTACTGTGAAAATGGCACTTTGGGACTGTGAAAGTGACATTTTGGCCCTGTTGTCCCAAACTGCCCCAGCACTTCCCACATTGCTCAAAGTGGCTAGCTTTTCATCCCAACACAGTTTATAGGGCCATACGGTACATAGTTTTCAAGTTACAGACTAAGCTAAGCAAAAGTGAACCAGGCCTTTTTACTGTGAAAATGGCACTTTGGGACTGTGAAAGTGACATTTTGGCCCTGTTCGTTCCCTGTTGTCCCAAACTGCCCCAGCACTTCCCACATTGCTCAAAGTGGCTAGCTTTCATCCCAACACAGTTTATAGGGCCATACGGTACATAGTTTTCAAGTTACAGACTAAGCTAAGCAAAAGTGAACCAGGCCTTTTTACTGTGAAAATGGCACTTTGGGACTGTGAAAGTGACATTTTGGCCCTGTTGTCCCAAACTGCCCCAGCACTTCCCACATTGCTCAAAGTGGCTAGCTTTCATCCCAACACAGTTTATAGGGCCATACGGTACATAGTTTTCAAGTTACAGACTAAGCTAAGCAAAAGTGAACCAGGCCTTTTTACTGTGAAAATGGCACTTTGGGACTGTGAAAGTGACATTTTGGCCCTGTTGTCCCAAACTGCCCCAGCACTTCCCACATTGCTCAAAGTGGCTAGCTTTCATCCCAACACAGTTTATAGGGCCATACGGTACATAGTTTTCAAGTTACAGACTAAGCTAAGCAAAATGAATCTGTTTTTTTTTACTGTGAAAATGGCACTTTGGGACTGTGAAAGTGACATTTTGGCCCTGTTGTCCCAAACTGCCCCAGCACTTCCCACATTGCTCAAAGTGGCTAGCTTTCATCCCAACACAGTTTATAGGGCCATACGGTACATAGTTTTCAAGTTACAGACTAAGCTAAGCAAAAGTGAACCAGGCCTTTTTACTGTGAAAACGGCACTTTGGGACTGTGAAAGTGACATTTTGGCCCTGTTGTCCCAAACTGCCCCAGCACTTCCCACATTGCTCAAAGTGGCTAGCTTTCATCCAAACACAGTTTATAGGGCCATACGGTACATAGTTTTCAAGTTACAGACTAAGCTAAGCAAAATGAATCTGTTTTTTTTTACTGTGAAAATGGCACTTTGGGACTGTGAAAGTGACATTTTGGCCCTGTTGTCCCAAACTGCCCCAGCACTTCCCACATTGCTCAAAGTGGCTAGCTTTCATCCCAACACAGTTTATAGGGCCATACGGTACATAGTTTTCAAGTTACAGACTAAGCTAAGCAAAATGAATCTGTTTTTTTTTACTGTGAAAATGGCACTTTGGGACTGTGAAAGTGACATTTTGGCCCTGTTGTCCCAAACTGCCCCAGCACTTCCCACATTGCTCAAAGTGGCTAGCTTTCATCCCAACACAGTTTATAGGGCCATACGGTACATAGTTTTCAAGTTACAGACTAAGCTAAGCAAAAGTGAACCAGGCCTTTTTACTGTGAAAATGGCACTTTGGGACTGTGAAAGTGACATTTTGGCCCTGTTGTCCCAAACTGCCCCAGCACTTCCCACATTGCTCAAAGTGGCTAGCTTTCATCCCAACACAGTTTATAGGGCCATACGGTACATAGTTTTCAAGTTACAGACTAAGCTAAGCAAAATGAATCTTTTTTTTTTTACTGTGAAAATGGCACTTTGGGACTGTGAAAGGGTTAGGGTTAGGGTTAGGGTTTTGGCCCTGTTGTCCCAAACTGCCCCAGCACTTCCCACATTGCTCAAAGTGGCTAGCTTTCATCCCAACACAGTTTATAGGGCCATACCGTACATAGTTTTCAAGTTACAGACTAAGCTAAGCAAAAGTGAACCAGGCCTTTTTACTGTGAAAATGGCACTTTGGGACTGTGAAAGTGACATTTTGGCCCTGTTGTCCCAAACTGCCCCAGCACTTCCCACATTGCTCAAAGTGGCTAGCTTTCATCCCAACACAGTTTATAGGGCCATACGGTACATAGTTTTCAAGTTACAGACTAAGCTAAGCAAAAGTGAACCAGGCCTTTTTACTGTGAAAATGGCACTTTGGGACTGTGAAAGTGACATTTTGGCCCTGTTGTCCCAAACTGCCCCAGCACTTCCCACATTGCTCAAAGTGGCTAGCTTTCATCCCAACACAGTTTATAGGGCCATACGGTACATAGTTTTCAAGTTACAGACTAAGCTAAGCAAAAGTGAACCAGGCCTTTTTACTGTGAAAATGGCACTTTGGGACTGTGAAAGTGACATTTTGGCCCTGTTGTCCCAAACTGCCCCAGCACTTCCCACATTGCTCAAAGTGGCTAGCTTTCATCCCAACACAGTTTATAGGGCCATACGGTACATAGTTTTCAAGTTACAGACTAAGCTAAGCAAAATGAATCTTTTTTTTTTTACTGTGAAAATGGCACTTTGGGACTGTGAAAGGTTTGGGTTAGGGTTAGGGTTTTGGCCCTGTTGTCCCAAACTGCCCCAGCACTTCCCACATTGCTCAAAGTGGCTAGCTTTCATCCCAACACAGTTTATAGGGCCATACGGTACATAGTTTTCAAGTTACAGACTAAGCTAAGCAAAAGTGAACCAGGCCTTTTTACTGTGAAAATGGCACTTTGGGACTGTGAAAGTGACATTTTGGCCCTGTTGTCCCAAACTGCCCCAGCACTTCCCACATTGCTCAAAGTGGCTAGCTTTCATCCCAACACAGTTTATAGGGCCATACGGTACATAGTTTTCAAGTTACAGACTAAGCTAAGCAAAAGTGAACCAGGCCTTTTTACTGTGAAAATGGCACTTTGGGACTGTGAAAGTGACATTTTGGCCCTGTTGTCCCAAACTGCCCCAGCACTTCCCACATTGCTCAAAGTGGCTAGCTTTCATCCCAACACAGTTTATAGGGCCATACGGTACATAGTTTTCAAGTTACAGACTAAGCTAAGCAAAAGTGAACCAGGCCTTTTTACTGTGAAAATGGCACTTTGGGACTGTGAAAGTGACATTTTGGCCCTGTTGTCCCAAACTGCCCCAGCACTTCCCACATTGCTCAAAGTGGCTAGCTTTCATCCCAACACAGTTTATAGGGCCATACGGTACATAGTTTTCAAGTTACAGACTAAGCTAAGCAAAAGTGAACCAGGCCTTTTTACTGTGAAAATGGCACTTTGGGACTGTGAAAGTGACATTTTGGCCCTGTTGTCCCAAACTGCCCCAGCACTTCCCACATTGCTCAAAGTGGCTAGCTTTCATCCCAACACAGTTTATAGGGCCATACGGTACATAGTTTTCAAGTTACAGACTAAGCTAAGCAAAATGAATCTTTTTTTTTTTACTGTGAAAATGGCACTTTGGGACTGTGAAAGGGTTAGGGTTAGGGTTAGGGTTTTGGCCCTGTTGTCCCAAACTGCCCCAGCACTTCCCACATTGCTCAAAGTGGCTAGCTTTCATCCCAACACAGTTTATAGGGCCATACGGTACATAGTTTTCAAGTTACAGACTAAGCTAAGCAAAAGTGAACCAGGCCTTTTTACTGTGAAAATGGCACTTTGGGACTGTGAAAGTGACATTTTGGCCCTGTTGTCCCAAACTGCCCCAGCACTTCCCACATTGCTCAAAGTGGCTAGCTTTCATCCCAACACAGTTTATAGGGCCATACTGTACATAGTTTTCAAGTTACAGACTAAGCTAAGCAAAATGAATCTTTTTTTTTTTACTGTGAAAATGGCACTTTGGGACTGTGAAAGGGTTAGGGTTAGGGTTAGGGTTTTGGCCATGTTGTCCCAAACTGCCCCAGCACTTCCCACATTGCTCAAAGTGGCTAGCTTTCATCCCAACACAGTTTATAGGGCCATACGGTACATAGTTTTCAAGTTACAGACTAAGCTAAGCAAAAGTGAACCAGGCCTTTTTACTGTGAAAATGGCACTTTGGGACTGTGAAAGTGACATTTTGGCCCTGTTGTCCCAAACTGCCCCAGCACTTCCCACATTGCTCAAAGTGGCTAGCTTTCATCCCAACACAGTTTATAGGGCCATACGGTACATAGTTTTCAAGTTACAGACTAAGCTAAGCAAAAGTGAACCAGGCCTTTTTACTGTGAAAATGGCACTTTGGGACTGTGAAAGTGACATTTTGGCCCTGTTGTCCCAAACTGCCCCAGCACTTCCCACATTGCTCAAAGTGGCTAGCTTTCATCCCAACACAGTTTATAGGGCCATACGGTACATAGTTTTCAAGTTACAGACTAAGCTAAGCAAAAGTGAACCAGGCCTTTTTACTGTGAAAATGGCACTTTGGGACTGTGAAAGTGACATTTTGGCCCTGTTGTCCCAAACTGCCCCAGCACTTCCCACATTGCTCAAAGTGGCTAGCTTTCATCCCAACACAGTTTATAGGGCCATACGGTACATAGTTTTCAAGTTACAGACTAAGCTAAGCAAAAGTGAACCAGGCCTTTTTACTGTGAAAATGGCACTTTGGGACTGTGAAAGTGACATTTTGGCCCTGTTGTCCCAAACTGCCCCAGCACTTCCCACATTGCTCAAAGTGGCTAGCTTTCATCCCAACACAGTTTATAGGGCCATACGGTACATAGTTTTCAAGTTACAGACTAAGCTAAGCAAAAGTGAACCAGGCCTTTTTACTGTGAAAATGGCACTTTGGGACTGTGAAAGTGACATTTTGGCCCTGTTGTCCCAAACTGCCCCAGCACTTCCCACATTGCTCAAAGTGGCTAGCTTTCATCCCAACACAGTTTATAGGGCCATACGGTACATAGTTTTCAAGTTACAGACTAAGCTAAGCAAAATGAATCTTTTTTTTTTACTGTGAAAATGGCACTTTGGGACTGTGAAAGGGTTAGGGTTAGGGTTAGGGTTTTGGCCCTGTTGTCCCAAACTGCCCCAGCACTTCCCACATTGCTCAAAGTGGCTAGCTTTCATCCCAACACAGTTTATAGGGCCATACCGTACATAGTTTTCAAGTTACAGACTAAGCTAAGCAAAAGTGAACCAGGCCTTTTTACTGTGAAAATGGCACTTTGGGACTGTGAAAGTGACATTTTGGCCCTGTTGTCCCAAACTGCCCCAGCACTTCCCACATTGCTCAAAGTGGCTAGCTTTCATCCCAACACAGTTTATAGGGCCATACGGTACATAGTTTTCAAGTTACAGACTAAGCTAAGCAAAATGAATCTTTTTTTTTTTACTGTGAAAATGGCACTTTGGGACTGTGAAAGGGTTAGGGTTACGGTTTTGGCCCTGTTGTCCCAAACTGCCCCAGCACTTCCCACATTGCTCAAAGTGGCTAGCTTTCATCCCAACACAGTTTTTAGGGCCATACGGTACATAGTTTTCAAGTTACAGACTAAGCTAAGCAAAAGTGAACCAGGCCTTTTTACTGTGAAAATGGCACTTTGGGACTGTGAAAGTGACATTTTGGCCCTGTTGTCCCAAACTGCCCCAGCACTTCCCACATTGCTCAAAGTGGCTAGCTTTCATCCCAACACAGTTTATAGGGCCATACGGTACATAGTTTTCAAGTTACAGACTAAGCTAAGCAAAAGTGAACCAGGCCTTTTTACTGTGAAAATGGCACTTTGGGACTGTGAAAGTGACATTTTGGCCCTGTTGTCCCAAACTGCCCCAGCACTTCCCACATTGCTCAAAGTGGCTAGCTTTCATCCCAACACAGTTTATAGGGCCATACGGTACATAGTTTTCAAGTTACAGACTAAGCTAAGCAAAAGTGAACCAGGCCTTTTTACTGTGAAAACGGCACTTTGGGACTGTGAAAGTGACATTTTGGCCCTGTTGTCCCAAACTGCCCCAGCACTTCCCACATTGCTCAAAGTGGCTAGATTTCATCCCAACACAGTTTATAGGGCCATACGGTACATAGTTTTCAAGTTACAGACTAAGCTAAGCAAAATTAATCTTTTTTTTTTTACTGTGAAAATGGCACTTTGGGACTGTGAAAGGGTTAGGGTTAGGGTTTTGGCCCTGTTGTCCCAAACTGCCCCAGCACTTCCCACATTGCTCAAAGTGGCTAGCTTTCATCCCAACACAGTTTTTAGGGCCATACGGTACATAGTTTTCAATTTACAGACTAAGCTAAGCAAAAGTGAACCAGGCCTTTTTACTGTGAAAATGGCACTTTGGGACTGTGAAAGTGACATTTTGGCCCTGTTGTCCCAAACTGCCCCAGCACTTCCCACATTGCTCAAAGTGGCTAGCTTTCATCCCAACACAGTTTATAGGGCCATACGGTACATAGTTTTCAAGTTACAGACTAAGCTAAGCAAAAGTGAACCAGGCCTTTTTACTGTGAAAATGGCACTTTGGGACTGTGAAAGTGACATTTTGGCCCTGTTGTCCCAAACTGCCCCAGCACTTCCCACATTGCTCAAAGTGGCTAGCTTTCATCCCAACACAGTTTATAGGGCCATACGGTACATAGTTTTCAAGTTACAGACTAAGCTAAGCAAAAGTGAACCAGGCCTTTTTACTGTGAAAACGGCACTTTGGGACTGTGAAAGTGACATTTTGGCCCTGTTGTCCCAAACTGCCCCAGCACTTCCCACATTGCTCAAAGTGGCTAGATTTCATCCCAACACAGTTTATAGGGCCATACGGTACATAGTTTTCAAGTTACAGACTAAGCTAAGCAAAATTAATCTTTTTTTTTTTACTGTGAAAATGGCACTTTGGGACTGTGAAAGGGTTGGGGTTAGGGTTAGGGTTTTGGCCCTGTTGTCCCAAACTGCCCCAGCACTTCCCACATTGCTCAAAGTGGCTAGCTTTCATCCCAACACAGTTTATAGGGCCATACGGTACATAGTTTTCAAGTTACAGACTAAGCTAAGCAAAAGTGAACCAGGCCTTTTTACTGTGAAAACGGCACTTTGGGACTGTGAAAGTGACATTTTGGCCCTGTTGTCCCAAACTGCCCCAGCACTTCCCACATTGCTCAAAGTGGCTAGATTTCATCCCAACACAGTTTATAGGGCCATACGGTACATAGTTTTCAAGTTACAGACTAAGCTAAGCAAAATTAATCTTTTTTTTTTTACTGTGAAAATGGCACTTTGGGACTGTGAAAGGGTTGGGGTTAGGGTTAGGGTTTTGGCCCTGTTGTCCCAAACTGCCCCAGCACTTCCCACATTGCTCAAAGTGGCTAGCTTTCATCCCAACACAGTTTATAGGGCCATACCGTACATAGTTTTCAAGTTACAGACTAAGCTAAGCAAAAGTGAACCAGGCCTTTTTACTGTGAAAATGGCACTTTGGGACTGTGAAAGTGACATTTTGGCCCTGTTGTCCCAAACTGCCCCAGCACTTCCCACATTGCTCAAAGTGGCTAGCTTTCATCCCAACACAGTTTATAGGGCCATACGGTACATAGTTTTCAAGTTACAGACTAAGCTAAGCAAAATGAATCTTTTTTTTTTTACTGTGAAAATGGCACTTTGGGACTGTGAAAGGGTTAGGGTTACGGTTTTGGCCCTGTTGTCCCAAACTGCCCCAGCACTTCCCACATTGCTCAAAGTGGCTAGCTTTCATCCCAACACAGTTTTTAGGGCCATACGGTACATAGTTTTCAAGTTACAGACTAAGCTAAGCAAAAGTGAACCAGGCCTTTTTACTGTGAAAATGGCACTTTGGGACTGTGAAAGTGACATTTTGGCCCTGTTGTCCCAAACTGCCCCAGCACTTCCCACATTGCTCAAAGTGGCTAGCTTTCATCCCAACACAGTTTATAGGGCCATACGGTACATAGTTTTCAAGTTACAGACTAAGCTAAGCAAAAGTGAACCAGGCCTTTTTACTGTGAAAATGGCACTTTGGGACTGTGAAAGTGACATTTTGGCCCTGTTGTCCCAAACTGCCCCAGCACTTCCCACATTGCTCAAAGTGGCTAGCTTTCATCCCAACACAGTTTATAGGGCCATACGGTACATAGTTTTCAAGTTACAGACTAAGCTAAGCAAAAGTGAACCAGGCCTTTTTACTGTGAAAACGGCACTTTGGGACTGTGAAAGTGACATTTTGGCCCTGTTGTCCCAAACTGCCCCAGCACTTCCCACATTGCTCAAAGTGGCTAGATTTCATCCCAACACAGTTTATAGGGCCATACGGTACATAGTTTTCAAGTTACAGACTAAGCTAAGCAAAATTAATCTTTTTTTTTTTACTGTGAAAATGGCACTTTGGGACTGTGAAAGGGTTGGGGTTAGGGTTAGGGTTTTGGCCCTGTTGTCCCAAACTGCCCCAGCACTTCCCACATTGCTCAAAGTGGCTAGCTTTCATCCCAACACAGTTTATAGGGCCATACGGTACATAGTTTTCAAGTTACAGACTAAGCTAAGCAAAAGTGAACCAGGCCTTTTTACTGTGAAAACGGCACTTTGGGACTGTGAAAGTGACATTTTGGCCCTGTTGTCCCAAACTGCCCCAGCACTTCCCACATTGCTCAAAGTGGCTAGATTTCATCCCAACACAGTTTATAGGGCCATACGGTACATAGTTTTCAAGTTACAGACTAAGCTAAGCAAAATTAATCTTTTTTTTTTTACTGTGAAAATGGCACTTTGGGACTGTGAAAGGGTTGGGGTTAGGGTTAGGGTTTTGGCCCTGTTGTCCCAAACTGCCCCAGCACTTCCCACATTGCTCAAAGTGGCTAGCTTTCATCCCAACACAGTTTATAGGGCCATACGGTACATAGTTTTCAAGTTACAGACTAAGCTAAGCAAAAGTGAACCAGGCCTTTTTACTGTGAAAATGGCACTTTGGGACTGTGAAAGTGACATTTTGGCCCTGTTGTCCCAAACTGCCCCAGCACTTCCCACATTGCTCAAAGTGGCTAGCTTTCATCCCAACACAGTTTATAGGGCCATACGGTACATAGTTTTCAAGTTACAGACTAAGCTAAGCAAAATGAATCTTTTTTTTTTTACTGTGAAAATGGCACTTTGGGACTGTGAAAGGGTTAGGGTTAGGGTTTTGGCCCTGTTGTCCCAAACTGCCCCAGCACTTCCCACATTGCTCAAAGTGGCTAGCTTTCATCCCAACACAGTTTATAGGGCCATACGGTACATAGTTTTCAAGTTACAGACTAAGCTAAGCAAAAGTGAACCAGGCCTTTTTACTGTGAAAATGGCACTTTGGGACTGTGAAAGTGACATTTTGGCCCTGTTGTCCCAAACTGCCCCAGCACTTCCCACATTGCTCAAAGTGGCTAGCTTTCATCCCAACACAGTTTATAGGGCCATACTGTACATAGTTTTCAAGTTACAGACTAAGCTAAGCAAAATGAATCTTTTTTTTTTTACTGTGAAAATGGCACTTTGGGACTGTGAAAGGGTTAGGGTTAGGGTTAGGGTTTTGGCCATGTTGTCCCAAACTGCCCCAGCACTTCCCACATTGCTCAAAGTGGCTAGCTTTCATCCCAACACAGTTTATAGGGCCATACGGTACATAGTTTTCAAGTTACAGACTAAGCTAAGCAAAAGTGAACCAGGCCTTTTTACTGTGAAAACGGCACTTTGGGACTGTGAAAGTGACATTTTGGCCCTGTTGTCCCAAACTGCCCCAGCACTTCCCACATTGCTCAAAGTGGCTAGCTTTCATCCCAACACAGTTTATAGGGCCATACGGTACATAGTTTTCAAGTTACAGACTAAGCTAAGCAAAAGTGAACCAGGCCTTTTTACTGTGAAAATGGCACTTTGGGACTGTGAAAGTGACATTTTGGCCCTGTTGTCCCAAACTGCCCCAGCACTTCCCACATTGCTCAAAGTGGCTAGCTTTCATCCCAACACAGTTTATAGGGCCATACGGTACATAGTTTTGAAGTTACAGACTAAGCTAAGCAAAAGTGAACCAGGCCTTTTTACTGTGAAAATGGCACTTTGGGACTGTGAAAGTGACATTTTGGCCCTGTTGTCCCAAACTGCCCCAGCACTTCCCACATTGCTCAAAGTGGCTAGCTTTCATCCCAACACAGTTTATAGGGCCATACGGTACATAGTTTTCAAGTTACAGACTAAGCTAAGCAAAAGTGAACCAGGCCTTTTTACTGTGAAAATGGCACTTTGGGACTGTGAAAGTGACATTTTGGCCCTGTTGTCCCAAACTGCCCCAGCACTTCCCACATTGCTCAAAGTGGCTAGCTTTCATCCCAACACAGTTTATAGGGCCATACGGTACATAGTTTTCAAGTTACAGACTAAGCTAAGCAAAATGAATCTTTTTTTTTTTACTGTGAAAATGGCACTTTGGGACTGTGAAAGGGTTAGGGTTAGGGTTAGGGTTTTGGCCCTGTTGTCCCAAACTGCCCCAGCACTTCCCACATTGCTCAAAGTGGCTAGCTTTCATCCCAACACAGTTTATAGAGCCATACCGTACATAGTTTTCAAGTTACAGACTAAGCTAAGCAAAAGTGAACCAGGCCTTTTTACTGTGAAAATGGCACTTTGGGACTGTGAAAGTGACATTTTGGCCCTGTTGTCCCAAACTGCCCCAGCACTTCCCACATTGCTCAAAGTGGCTAGCTTTCATCCCAACACAGTTTATAGGGCCATACGGTACATAGTTTTCAAGTTACAGACTAAGCTAAGCAAAATGAATCTTTTTTTTTTTACTGTGAAAATGGCACTTTGGGACTGTGAAAGGGTTAGGGTTACGGTTTTGGCCCTGTTGTCCCAAACTGCCCCAGCACTTCCCACATTGCTCAAAGTGGCTAGCTTTCATCCCAACACAGTTTTTAGGGCCATACGGTACATAGTTTTCAAGTTACAGACTAAGCTAAGCAAAAGTGAACCAGGCCTTTTTACTGTGAAAATGGCACTTTGGGACTGTGAAAGTGACATTTTGGCCCTGTTGTCCCAAACTGCCCCAGCACTTCCCACATTGCTCAAAGTGGCTAGCTTTCATCCCAACACAGTTTATAGGGCCATACGGTACATAGTTTTCAAGTTACAGACTAAGCTAAGCAAAAGTGAACCAGGCCTTTTTACTGTGAAAATGGCACTTTGGGACTGTGAAAGTGACATTTTGGCCCTGTTGTCCCAAACTGCCCCAGCACTTCCCACATTGCTCAAAGTGGCTAGCTTTCATCCCAACACAGTTTATAGGGCCATACGGTACATAGTTTTCAAGTTACAGACTAAGCTAAGCAAAAGTGAACCAGGCCTTTTTCCTGTGAAAACGGCACTTTGGGACTGTGAAAGTGACATTTTGGCCCTGTTGTCCCAAACTGCCCCAGCACTTCCCACATTGCTCAAAGTGGCTAGATTTCATCCCAACACAGTTTATAGGGCCATACGGTACATAGTTTTCAAGTTACAGACTAAGCTAAGCAAAATTAATCTTTTTTTTTTTACTGTGAAAATGGCACTTTGGGACTGTGAAAGGGTTAGGGTTAGGGTTTTGGCCCTGTTGTCCCAAACTGCCCCAGCACTTCCCACATTGCTCAAAGTGGCTAGCTTTCATCCCAACACAGTTTTTAGGGCCATACGGTACATAGTTTTCAATTTACAGACTAAGCTAAGCAAAAGTGAACCAGGCCTTTTTACTGTGAAAATGGCACTTTGGGACTGTGAAAGTGACATTTTGGCCCTGTTGTCCCAAACTGCCCCAGCACTTCCCACATTGCTCAAAGTGGCTAGCTTTCATCCCAACACAGTTTATAGGGCCATACGGTACATAGTTTTCAAGTTACAGACTAAGCTAAGCAAAAGTGAACCAGGCCTTTTTACTGTGAAAATGGCACTTTGGGACTGTGAAAGTGACATTTTGGCCCTGTTGTCCCAAACTGCCCCAGCACTTCCCACATTGCTCAAAGTGGCTAGCTTTCATCCCAACACAGTTTATAGGGCCATACGGTACATAGTTTTCAAGTTACAGACTAAGCTAAGCAAAATGAATCTTTTTTTTTTTACTGTGAAAATGGCACTTTGGGACTGTGAAAGGGTTGGGGTTAGGGTTAGGGTTTTGGCCCTGTTGTCCCAAACTGCCCCAGCACTTCCCACATTGCTCAAAGTGGCTAGCTTTCATCCCAACACAGTTTATAGGGCCATACGGTACATAGTTTTCAAGTTACAGACTAAGCTAAGCAAAATGAATCTTTTTTTTTTTACTGTGAAAATGGCACTTTGGGACTGTGAAAGGGTTAGGGTTAGGGTTAGGGTTTTGGCCCTGTTGTCCCAAACTGCCCCAGCACTTCCCACATTGCTCAAAGTGGCTAGCTTTCATCCCAACACAGTTTATAGGGCCATACGGTACATAGTTTTCAAGTTACAGACTAAGCTAAGCAAAAGTGAACCAGGCCTTTTTACTGTGAAAATGGCACTTTGGGACTGTGAAAGTGACATTTTGGCCCTGTTGTCCCAAACTGCCCCAGCACTTCCCACATTGCTCAAAGTGGCTAGCTTTCATCCCAACACAGTTTATAGGGCCATACGGTACATAGTTTTCAAGTTACAGACTAAGCTAAGCAAAATGAATCTTTTTTTTTTTACTGTGAAAATGGCACTTTGGGACTGTGAAAGGGTTAGGGTTAGGGTTAGGGTTTTGGCCCTGTTGTCCCAAACTGCCCCAGCACTTCCCACATTGCTCAAAGTGGCTAGCTTTCATCCCAACACAGTTTATAGGGCCATACGGTACATAGTTTTCAAGTTACAGACTAAGCTAAGCAAAATTAATATTTTTTTTTTACTGTGAAAATGGCACTTTGGGACTGTGAAAGGGTTAGGGTTAGGGTTAGGGTTTTGGCCCTGTTGTCCCAAACTGCCCCAGCACTTCCCACATTGCTCAAAGTGGCTAGCTTTCATCCCAACACAGTTTATAGGGCCATACGGTACATAGTTTTCAAGTTACAGACTAAGCTAAGCAAAAGTGAACCAGGCCTTTTTACTGTGAAAATGGCACTTTGGGACTGTGAAAGTGACATTTTGGCCCTGTTGTCCCAAACTGCCCCAGCACTTCCCACATTGCTCAAAGTGGCTAGCTTTCATCCCAACACAGTTTATAGGGCCATACGGTACATAGTTTTCAAGTTACAGACTAAGCTAAGCAAAATGAATCTTTTTTTTTTTACTGTGAAAATGGCACTTTGGGACTGTGAAAGTGACATTTTGGCCCTGTTGTCCCAAACTGCCCCAGCACTTCCCACATTGCTCAAAGTGGCTAGCTTTCATCCCAACACAGTTTATAGGGCCATACGGTACATAGTTTTCAAGTTACAGACTAAGCTAAGCAAAATGAATCTTTTTTTTTTTACTGTGAAAATGGCACTTTGGGACTGTGAAAGGGTTAGGGTTAGGGTTAGGGTTTTGGCCCTGTTGTCCCAAACTGCCCCAGCACTTCCCACATTGCTCAAAGTGGCTAGCTTTCATCCCAACACAGTTTATAGGGCCATACGGTACATAGTTTTCAAGTTACAGACTAAGCTAAGCAAAAGTGAACCAGGCCTTTTTACTGTGAAAACGGCACTTTGGGACTGTGAAAGTGACATTTTGGCCCTGTTGTCCCAAACTGCCCCAGCACTTCCCACATTGCTCAAAGTGGCTAGCTTTCATCCCAACACAGTTCATAGGGCCATACGGTACATAGTTTTCAAGTTACAGACTAAGCTAAGCAAAAGTGAACCAGGCCTTTTTACTGTGAAAATGGCACTTTGGGACTGTGAAAGTGACATTTTGGCCCTGTTGTCCCAAACTGCCCCAGCACTTCCCACATTGCTCAAAGTGGCTAGCTTTCATCCCAACACAGTTTATAGGGCCATACGGTACATAGTTTTCAAGTTACAGACTAAGCTAAGCAAAAGTGAACCAGGCCTTTTTACTGTGAAAACGGCACTTTGGGACTGTGAAAGTGACATTTTGGCCCTGTTGTCCCAAACTGCCCCAGCACTTCCCACATTGCTCAAAGTGGCTAGCTTTCATCCCAACACAGTTTATAGGGCCATACGGTACATAGTTTTCAAGTTACAGACTAAGCTAAGCAAAAGTGAACCAGGCCTTTTTACTGTGAAAATGGCACTTTGGGACTGTGAAAGTGACATTTTGGCCCTGTTGTCCCAAACTGCCCCAGCACTTCCCACATTGCTCAAAGTGGCTAGCTTTCATCCCAACACAGTTTATAGGGCCATACGGTACATAGTTTTCAAGTTACAGACTAAGCTAAGCAAAATGAATCTTTTTTTTTTTACTGTGAAAATGGCACTTTGGGACTGTGAAAGGGTTGGGGTTAGGGTTAGGGTTTTGGCCCTGTTGTCCCAAACTGCCCCAGCACTTCCCACATTGCTCAAAGTGGCTAGCTTTCATCCCAACACAGTTTATAGGGCCATACGGTACATAGTTTTCAAGTTACAGACTAAGCTAAGCAAAATGAATCTTTTTTTTTTTACTGTGAAAATGGCACTTTGGGACTGTGAAAGGGTTAGGGTTAGGGTTAGGGTTTTGGCCCTGTTGTCCCAAACTGCCCCAGCACTTCCCACATTGCTCAAAGTGGCTAGCTTTCATCCCAACACAGTTTATAGGGCCATACGGTACATAGTTTTCAAGTTACAGACTAAGCTAAGCAAAAGTGAACCAGGCCTTTTTACTGTGAAAACGGCACTTTGGGACTGTGAAAGTGACATTTTGGCCCTGTTGTCCCAAACTGCCCCAGCACTTCCCACATTGCTCAAAGTGGCTAGCTTTCATCCCAACACAGTTCATAGGGCCATACGGTACATAGTTTTCAAGTTACAGACTAAGCTAAGCAAAAGTGAACCAGGCCTTTTTACTGTGAAAATGGCACTTTGGGACTGTGAAAGTGACATTTTGGCCCTGTTGTCCCAAACTGCCCCAGCACTTCCCACATTGCTCAAAGTGGCTAGCTTTCATCCCAACACAGTTTATAGGGCCATACGGTACATAGTTTTCAAGTTACAGACTAAGCTAAGCAAAAGTGAACCAGGCCTTTTTACTGTGAAAACGGCACTTTGGGACTGTGAAAGTGACATTTTGGCCCTGTTGTCCCAAACTGCCCCAGCACTTCCCACATTGCTCAAAGTGGCTAGCTTTCATCCCAACACAGTTTATAGGGCCATACGGTACATAGTTTTCAAGTTACAGACTAAGCTAAGCAAAAGTGAACCAGGCCTTTTTACTGTGAAAATGGCACTTTGGGACTGTGAAAGTGACATTTTGGCCCTGTTGTCCCAAACTGCCCCAGCACTTCCCACATTGCTCAAAGTGGCTAGCTTTCATCCCAACACAGTTTATAGGGCCATACGGTACATAGTTTTCAAGTTACAGACTAAGCTAAGCAAAATGAATCTTTTTTTTTTTACTGTGAAAATGGCACTTTGGGACTGTGAAAGGGTTGGGGTTAGGGTTAGGGTTTTGGCCCTGTTGTCCCAAACTGCCCCAGCACTTCCCACATTGCTCAAAGTGGCTAGCTTTCATCCCAACACAGTTTATAGGGCCATACGGTACATAGTTTTCAAGTTACAGACTAAGCTAAGCAAAATGAATCTTTTTTTTTTTACTGTGAAAATGGCACTTTGGGACTGTGAAAGGGTTAGGGTTAGGGTTAGGGTTTTGGCCCTGTTGTCCCAAACTGCCCCAGCACTTCCCACATTGCTCAAAGTGGCTAGCTTTCATCCCAACACAGTTTATAGGGCCATACGGTACATAGTTTTCAAGTTACAGACTAAGCTAAGCAAAAGTGAACCAGGCCTTTTTACTGTGAAAATGGCACTTTGGGACTGTGAAAGTGACATTTTGGCCCTGTTGTCCCAAACTGCCCCAGCACTTCCCACATTGCTCAAAGTGGCTAGCTTTCATCCCAACACAGTTTATAGGGCCATACGGTACATAGTTTTCAAGTTACAGACTAAGCTAAGCAAAATGAATCTTTTTTTTTTTACTGTGAAAATGGCACTTTGGGACTGTGAAAGGGTTAGGGTTAGGGTTAGGGTTTTGGCCCTGTTGTCCCAAACTGCCCCAGCACTTCCCACATTGCTCAAAGTGGCTAGCTTTCATCCCAACACAGTTTATAGGGCCATACGGTACATAGTTTTCAAGTTACAGACTAAGCTAAGCAAAAGTGAACCAGGCCTTTTTACTGTGAAAATGGCACTTTGGGACTGTGAAAGTGACATTTTGGCCCTGTTGTCCCAAACTGCCCCAGCACTTCCCACATTGCTCAAAGTGGCTAGCTTTCATCCCAACACAGTTTATAGGGCCATACGGTACATAGTTTTCAAGTTACAGACTAAGCTAAGCAAAAGTGAACCAGGCCTTTTTACTGTGAAAATGGCACTTTGGGACTGTGAAAGTGACATTTTGGCCCTGTTGTCCCAAACTGCCCCAGCACTTCCCACATTGCTCAAAGTGGCTAGCTTTCATCCCAACACAGTTTATAGGGCCATACGGTACATAGTTTTCAAGTTACAGACTAAGCTAAGCAAAATTAATCTTTTTTTTTTTACTGTGAAAATGGCACTTTGGGACTGTGAAAGGGTTGGGGTTAGGGTTAGGGTTTTGGCCCTGTTGTCCCAAACTGCCCCAGCACTTCCCACATTGCTCAAAGTGGCTAGCTTTCATCCCAACACAGTTTATAGGGCCATACGGTACATAGTTTTCAAGTTACAGACTAAGCTAAGCAAAATGAATCTTTTTTTTTTTACTGTGAAAATGGCACTTTGGGACTGTGAAAGGGTTAGGGTTAGGGTTAGGGTTTTGGCCCTGTTGTCCCAAACTGCCCCAGCACTTCCCACATTGCTCAAAGTGGCTAGCTTTCATCCCAACACAGTTTATAGGGCCATACGGTACATAGTTTTCAAGTTACAGACTAAGCTAAGCAAAAGTGAACCAGGCCTTTTTACTGTGAAAACGGCACTTTGGGACTGTGAAAGTGACATTTTGGCCCTGTTGTCCCAAACTGCCCCAGCACTTCCAACATTGCTCAAAGTGGCTAGCTTTCATCCCAACACAGTTTATAGGGCCATACGGTACATAGTTTTCAAGTTACAGACTAAGCTAAGCAAAAGTGAACCAGGCCTTTTTACTGTGAAAATGGCACTTTGGGACTGTGAAAGTGACATTTTGGCCCTGTTGTCCCAAACTGCCCCAGCACTTCCCACATTGCTCAAAGTGGCTAGCTTTCATCCCAACACAGTTTATAGGGCCATACGGTACATAGTTTTCAAGTTACAGACTAAGCTAAGCAAAATGAATCTTTTTTTTTTTACTGTGAAAATGGCACTTTGGGACTGTGAAAGGGTTAGGGTTAGGGTTAGGGTTTTGGCCCTGTTGTCCCAAACTGCCCCAGCACTTCCCACATTGCTCAAAGTGGCTAGCTTTCATCCCAACACAGTTTATAGGGCCATACGGTACATAGTTTTCAAGTTACAGACTAAGCTAAGCAAAAGTGAACCAGGCCTTTTTACTGTGAAAACGGCACTTTGGGACTGTGAAAGTGACATTTTGGCCCTGTTGTCCCAAACTGCCCCAGCACTTCCCACATTGCTCAAAGTGGCTAGCTTTCATCCCAACACAGTTTATAGGGCCATACGGTACATAGTTTTCAAGTTACAGACTAAGCTAAGCAAAAGTGAACCAGGCCTTTTTACTGTGAAAATGGCACTTTGGGACTGTGAAAGTGACATTTTGGCCCTGTTGTCCCAAACTGCCCCAGCACTTCCCACATTGCTCAAAGTGGCTAGCTTTCATCCCAACACAGTTTATAGGGCCATACGGTACATAGTTTTCAAGTTACAGACTAAGCTAAGCAAAAGTGAACCAGGCCTTTTTACTGTGAAAATGGCACTTTGGGACTGTGAAAGTGACATTTTGGCCCTGTTGTCCCAAACTGCCCCAGCACTTCCCACATTGCTCAAAGTGGCTAGCTTTCATCCCAACACAGTTTATAGGGCCATACGGTACATAGTTTTCAAGTTACAGACTAAGCTAAGCAAAATGAATCTTTTTTTTTTTACTGTGAAAATGGCACTTTGGGACTGTGAAAGGGTTAGGGTTAGGGTTAGGGTTTTGGCCCTGTTGTCCCAAACTGCCCCAGCACTTCCCACATTGCTCAAAGTGGCTAGCTTTCATCCCAACACAGTTTATAGGGCCATACGGTACATAGTTTTGAAGTTACAGACTAAGCTAAGCAAAAGTGAACCAGGCCTTTTTACTGTGAAAATGGCACTTTGGGACTGTGAAAGTGACATTTTGGCCCTGTTGTCCCAAACTGCCCCAGCACTTCCCACATTGCTCAAAGTGGCTAGCTTTCATCCCAACACAGTTTATAGGGCCATACGGTACATAGTTTTCAAGTTACAGACTAAGCTAAGCAAAATGAATCTTTTTTTTTTTACTGTGAAAATGGCACTTTGGGACT
The DNA here is from genome assembly GCF_963924005.1 of Protomyctophum bolini. Lineage (NCBI taxonomy): Eukaryota > Metazoa > Chordata > Actinopteri > Myctophiformes > Myctophidae > Protomyctophum > Protomyctophum bolini. The sequence goes on from NW_027665550.1 coordinate 23,749, forward strand.
GTGAAAGGGTTGGGGTTAGGGTTAGGGTTTTGGCCCTGTTGTCCCAAACTGCCCCAGCACTTCCCACATTGCTCAAAGTGGCTAGCTTTCATCCCAACACAGTTTATAGGGCCATACGGTACATAGTTTTCAAGTTACAGACTAAGCTAAGCAAAATGAATCTTTTTTTTTTTACTGTGAAAATGGCACTTTGGGACTGTGAAAGGGTTAGGGTTAGGGTTAGGGTTTTGGCCCTGTTGTCCCAAACTGCCCCAGCACTTCCCACATTTCTCAAAGTGGCTAGCTTTCATCCCAACACAGTTTATAGGGCCATACGGTACATAGTTTTCAAGTTACAGACTAAGCTAAGCAAAAGTGAACCAGGCCTTTTTACTGTGAAAATGGCACTTTGGGACTGTGAAAGTGACATTTTGGCCCTGTTGTCCCAAACTGCCCCAGCACTTCCCACATTGCTCAAAGTGGCTAGCTTTCATCCCAACACAGTTTATAGGGCCATACGGTACATAGTTTTCAAGTTACAGACTAAGCTAAGCAAAATTAATCTTTTTTTTTTTACTGTGAAAATGGCACTTTGGGACTGTGAAAGGGTTGGGGTTAGGGTTAGGGTTTTGGCCCTGTTGTCCCAAACTGCCCCAGCACTTCCCACATTGCTCAAAGTGGCTAGCTTTCATCCCAACACAGTTTATAGGGCCATACGGTACATAGTTTTCAAGTTACAGACTAAGCTAAGCAAAATGAATCTTTTTTTTTTTACTGTGAAAATGGCACTTTGGGACTGTGAAAGGGTTAGGGTTAGGGTTAGGGTTTTGGCCCTGTTGTCCCAAACTGCCCCAGCACTTCCCACATTGCTCAAAGTGGCTAGCTTTCATCCCAACACAGTTTATAGGGCCATACGGTACATAGTTTTCAAGTTACAGACTAAGCTAAGCAAAAGTGAACCAGGCCTTTTTACTGTGAAAACGGCACTTTGGGACTGTGAAAGTGACATTTTGGCCCTGTTGTCCCAAACTGCCCCAGCACTTCCAACATTGCTCAAAGTGGCTAGCTTTCATCCCAACACAGTTTATAGGGCCATACGGTACATAGTTTTCAAGTTACAGACTAAGCTAAGCAAAAGTGAACCAGGCCTTTTTACTGTGAAAATGGCACTTTGGGACTGTGAAAGTGACATTTTGGCCCTGTTGTCCCAAACTGCCCCAGCACTTCCCACATTGCTCAAAGTGGCTAGCTTTCATCCCAACACAGTTTATAGGGCCATACGGTACATAGTTTTCAAGTTACAGACTAAGCTAAGCAAAATGAATCTTTTTTTTTTTACTGTGAAAATGGCACTTTGGGACTGTGAAAGGGTTAGGGTTAGGGTTAGGGTTTTGGCCCTGTTGTCCCAAACTGCCCCAGCACTTCCCACATTGCTCAAAGTGGCTAGCTTTCATCCCAACACAGTTTATAGGGCCATACGGTACATAGTTTTCAAGTTACAGACTAAGCTAAGCAAAAGTGAACCAGGCCTTTTTACTGTGAAAACGGCACTTTGGGACTGTGAAAGTGACATTTTGGCCCTGTTGTCCCAAACTGCCCCAGCACTTCCAACATTGCTCAAAGTGGCTAGCTTTCATCCCAACACAGTTTATAGGGCCATACGGTACATAGTTTTCAAGTTACAGACTAAGCTAAGCAAAAGTGAACCAGGCCTTTTTACTGTGAAAATGGCACTTTGGGACTGTGAAAGTGACATTTTGGCCCTGTTGTCCCAAACTGCCCCAGCACTTCCCACATTGCTCAAAGTGGCTAGCTTTCATCCCAACACAGTTTATAGGGCCATACGGTACATAGTTTTCAAGTTACAGACTAAGCTAAGCAAAATGAATCTTTTTTTTTTTACTGTGAAAATGGCACTTTGGGACTGTGAAAGGGTTAGGGTTAGGGTTAGGGTTTTGGCCCTGTTGTCCCAAACTGCCCCAGCACTTCCCACATTGCTCAAAGTGGCTAGCTTTCATCCCAACACAGTTTATAGGGCCATACGGTACATAGTTTTCAAGTTACAGACTAAGCTAAGCAAAAGTGAACCAGGCCTTTTTACTGTGAAAACGGCACTTTGGGACTGTGAAAGTGACATTTTGGCCCTGTTGTCCCAAACTGCCCCAGCACTTCCCACATTGCTCAAAGTGGCTAGCTTTCATCCCAACACAGTTTATAGGGCCATACGGTACATAGTTTTCAAGTTACAGACTAAGCTAAGCAAAAGTGAACCAGGCCTTTTTACTGTGAAAATGGCACTTTGGGACTGTGAAAGTGACATTTTGGCCCTGTTGTCCCAAACTGCCCCAGCACTTCCCACATTGCTCAAAGTGGCTAGCTTTCATCCCAACACAGTTTATAGGGCCATACGGTACATAGTTTTCAAGTTACAGACTAAGCTAAGCAAAAGTGAACCAGGCCTTTTTACTGTGAAAATGGCACTTTGGGACTGTGAAAGTGACATTTTGGCCCTGTTGTCCCAAACTGCCCCAGCACTTCCCACATTGCTCAAAGTGGCTAGCTTTCATCCCAACACAGTTTATAGGGCCATACGGTACATAGTTTTCAAGTTACAGACTAAGCTAAGCAAAATGAATCTTTTTTTTTTTACTGTGAAAATGGCACTTTGGGACTGTGAAAGGGTTAGGGTTAGGGTTAGGGTTTTGGCCCTGTTGTCCCAAACTGCCCCAGCACTTCCCACATTGCTCAAAGTGGCTAGCTTTCATCCCAACACAGTTTATAGGGCCATACGGTACATAGTTTTGAAGTTACAGACTAAGCTAAGCAAAAGTGAACCAGGCCTTTTTACTGTGAAAATGGCACTTTGGGACTGTGAAAGTGACATTTTGGCCCTGTTGTCCCAAACTGCCCCAGCACTTCCCACATTGCTCAAAGTGGCTAGCTTTCATCCCAACACAGTTTATAGGGCCATACGGTACATAGTTTTCAAGTTACAGACTAAGCTAAGCAAAATGAATCTTTTTTTTTTTACTGTGAAAATGGCACTTTGGGACTGTGAAAGGGTTGGGGTTAGGGTTAGGGTTTTGGCCCTGTTGTCCCAAACTGCCCCAGCACTTCCCACATTGCTCAAAGTGGCTAGCTTTCATCCCAACACAGTTTATAGGGCCATACGGTACATAGTTTTCAAGTTACAGACTAAGCTAAGCAAAATTAATCTTTTTTTTTTTACTGTGAAAATGGCACTTTGGGACTGTGAAAGGGTTAGGGTTAGGGTTAGGGTTTTGGCCCTGTTGTCCCAAACTGCCCCAGCACTTCCCACATTGCTCAAAGTGGCTAGCTTTCATCCCAACACAGTTTATAGGGCCATACGGTACATAGTTTTCAAGTTACAGACTAAGCTAAGCAAAAGTGAACCAGGCCTTTTTACTGTGAAAATGGCACTTTGGGACTGTGAAAGTGACATTTTGGCCCTGTTGTCCCAAACTGCCCCAGCACTTCCCACATTGCTCAAAGTGGCTAGCTTTCATCCCAACACAGTTTATAGGGCCATACGGTACATAGTTTTCAAGTTACAGACTAAGCTAAGCAAAATGAATCTTTTTTTTTTTACTGTGAAAATGGCACTTTGGGACTGTGAAAGGGTTAGGGTTAGGGTTAGGGTTTTGGCCCTGTTGTCCCAAACTGCCCCAGCACTTCCCACATTGCTCAAAGTGGCTAGCTTTCATCCCAACACAGTTTATAGGGCCATACGGTACATAGTTTTCAAGTTACAGACTAAGCTAAGCAAAAGTGAACCAGGCCTTTTTACTGTGAAAATGGCACTTTGGGACTGTGAAAGTGACATTTTGGCCCTGTTGTCCCAAACTGCCCCAGCACTTCCCACATTGCTCAAAGTGGCTAGCTTTCATCCCAACAAAGTTTATAGGGCCATACGGTACATAGTTTTCAAGTTACAGACTAAGCTAAGCAAAATGAATCTTTTTTTTTTTACTGTGAAAATGGCACTTTGGGACTGTGAAAGGGTTGGGGTTAGGGTTAGGGTTTTGGCCCTGTTGTCCCAAACTGCCCCAGCACTTCCCACATTGCTCAAAGTGGCTAGCTTTCATCCCAACACAGTTTATAGGGCCATACGGTACATAGTTTTCAAGTTACAGACTAAGCTAAGCAAAATGAATCTTTTTTTTTTTACTGTGAAAATGGCACTTTGGGACTGTGAAAGGGTTAGGGTTAGGGTTAGGGTTTTGGCCCTGTTGTCCCAAACTGCCCCAGCACTTCCCACATTGCTCAAAGTGGCTAGCTTTCATCCCAACACAGTTTATAGGGCCATACGGTACATAGTTTTCAAGTTACAGACTAAGCTAAGCAAAAGTGAACCAGGCCTTTTTACTGTGAAAATGGCACTTTGGGACTGTGAAAGTGACATTTTGGCCCTGTTGTCCCAAACTGCCCCAGCACTTCCCACATTGCTCAAAGTGGCTAGCTTTCATCCCAACACAGTTTATAGGGCCATACGGTACATAGTTTTCAAGTTACAGACTAAGCTAAGCAAAATGAATCTTTTTTTTTTTACTGTGAAAATGGCACTTTGGGACTGTGAAAGGGTTGGGGTTAGGGTTAGGGTTTTGGCCCTGTTGTCCCAAACTGCCCCAGCACTTCCCACATTGCTCAAAGTGGCTAGCTTTCATCCCAACACAGTTTATAGGGCCATACGGTACATAGTTTTCAAGTTACAGACTAAGCTAAGCAAAATGAATCTTTTTTTTTTTACTGTGAAAATGGCACTTTGGGACTGTGAAAGGGTTAGGGTTAGGGTTAGGGTTTTGGCCCTGTTGTCCCAAACTGCCCCAGCACTTCCCACATTGCTCAAAGTGGCTAGCTTTCATCCCAACACAGTTTATAGGGCCATACGGTACATAGTTTTGAAGTTACAGACTAAGCTAAGCAAAAGTGAACCAGGCCTTTTTACTGTGAAAATGGCACTTTGGGACTGTGAAAGTGACATTTTGGCCCTGTTGTCCCAAACTGCCCCAGCACTTCCCACATTGCTCAAAGTGGCTAGCTTTCATCCCAACACAGTTTATAGGGCCATACGGTACATAGTTTTCAAGTTACAGACTAAGCTAAGCAAAAGTGAACCAGGCCTTTTTACTGTGAAAATGGCACTTTGGGACTGTGAAAGTGACATTTTGGCCCTGTTGTCCCAAACTGCCCCAGCACTTCCCACATTGCTCAAAGTGGCTAGCTTTCATCCCAACACAGTTTATAGGGCCATACGGTACATAGTTTTCAAGTTACAGACTAAGCTAAGCAAAAGTGAACCAGGCCTTTTTACTGTGAAAATGGCACTTTGGGACTGTGAAAGTGACATTTTGGCCCTGTTGTCCCAAACTGCCCCAGCACTTCCCACATTGCTCAAAGTGGCTAGCTTCATCCCAACACAGTTTATAGGGCCATACGGTACATAGTTTTCAAGTTACAGACTAAGCTAAGCAAAATGAATCTTTTTTTTTTTACTGTGAAAATGGCACTTTGGGACTGTGAAAGGGTTAGGGTTAGGGTTAGGGTTTTGGCCCTGTTGTCCCAAACTGCCCCAGCACTTCCCACATTGCTCAAAGTGGCTAGCTTTCATCCCAACACAGTTTATAGGGCCATACGGTACATAGTTTTGAAGTTACAGACTAAGCTAAGCAAAAGTGAACCAGGCCTTTTTACTGTGAAAATGGCACTTTGGGACTGTGAAAGTGACATTTTGGCCCTGTTGTCCCAAACTGCCCCAGCACTTCCCACATTGCTCAAAGTGGCTAGCTTTCATCCCAACACAGTTTATAGGGCCATACGGTACATAGTTTTCAAGTTACAGACTAAGCTAAGCAAAATGAATCTTTTTTTTTTTACTGTGAAAATGGCACTTTGGGACTGTGAAAGGGTTGGGGTTAGGGTTAGGGTTTTGGCCCTGTTGTCCCAAACTGCCCCAGCACTTCCCACATTGCTCAAAGTGGCTAGCTTTCATCCCAACACAGTTTATAGGGCCATACGGTACATAGTTTTCAAGTTACAGACTAAGCTAAGCAAAATTAATCTTTTTTTTTTTACTGTGAAAATGGCACTTTGGGACTGTGAAAGGGTTAGGGTTAGGGTTAGGGTTTTGGCCCTGTTGTCCCAAACTGCCCCAGCACTTCCCACATTGCTCAAAGTGGCTAGCTTTCATCCCAACACAGTTTATAGGGCCATACGGTACATAGTTTTGAAGTTACAGACTAAGCTAAGCAAAAGTGAACCAGGCCTTTTTACTGTGAAAATGGCACTTTGGGACTGTGAAAGTGACATTTTGGCCCTGTTGTCCCAAACTGCCCCAGCACTTCCCACATTGCTCAAAGTGGCTAGCTTTCATCCCAACACAGTTTATAGGGCCATACGGTACATAGTTTTCAAGTTACAGACTAAGCTAAGCAAAATTAATCTTTTTTTTTTTACTGTGAAAATGGCACTTTGGGACTGTGAAAGGGTTGGGGTTAGGGTTAGGGTTTTGGCCCTGTTGTCCCAAACTGCCCCAGCACTTCCCACATTGCTCAAAGTGGCTAGCTTTCATCCCAACACAGTTTATAGGGCCATACGGTACATAGTTTTCAAGTTACAGACTAAGCTAAGCAAAATGAATCTTTTTTTTTTTACTGTGAAAATGGCACTTTGGGACTGTGAAAGGGTTAGGGTTAGGGTTAGGGTTTTGGCCCTGTTGTCCCAAACTGCCCCAGCACTTCCCACATTGCTCAAAGTGGCTAGCTTTCATCCCAACACAGTTTATAGGGCCATACGGTACATCGTTTTCAAGTTACAGACTAAGCTAAGCAAAAGTGAACCAGGCCTTTTTACTGTGAAAATGGCACTTTGGGACTGTGAAAGTGACATTTTGGCCCTGTTGTCCCAAACTGCCCCAGCACTTCCCACATTGCTCAAAGTGGCTAGCTTTCATCCCAACACAGTTTATAGGGCCATACGGTACATAGTTTTCAAGTTACAGACTAAGCTAAGCAAAATGAATCTTTTTTTTTTTACTGTGAAAATGGCACTTTGGGACTGTGAAAGGGTTAGGGTTAGGGTTAGGGTTTTGGCCCTGTTGTCCCAAACTGCCCCAGCACTTCCCACATTGCTCAAAGTGGCTAGCTTTCATCCCAACACAGTTTATAGGGCCATACGGTACATAGTTTTCAAGTTACAGACTAAGCTAAGCAAAAGTGAACCAGGCCTTTTTACTGTGAAAATGGCACTTTGGGACTGTGAAAGTGACATTTTGGCCCTGTTGTCCCAAACTGCCCCAGCACTTCCCACATTGCTCAAAGTGGCTAGCTTTCATCCCAACAAAGTTTATAGGGCCATACGGTACATAGTTTTCAAGTTACAGACTAAGCTAAGCAAAATGAATCTTTTTTTTTTTACTGTGAAAATGGCACTTTGGGACTGTGAAAGGGTTGGGGTTAGGGTTAGGGTTTTGGCCCTGTTGTCCCAAACTGCCCCAGCACTTCCCACATTGCTCAAAGTGGCTAGCTTTCATCCCAACACAGTTTATAGGGCCATACGGTACATAGTTTTCAAGTTACAGACTAAGCTAAGCAAAATGAATCTTTTTTTTTTTACTGTGAAAATGGCACTTTGGGACTGTGAAAGGGTTAGGGTTAGGGTTAGGGTTTTGGCCCTGTTGTCCCAAACTGCCCCAGCACTTCCCACATTGCTCAAAGTGGCTAGCTTTCATCCCAACACAGTTTATAGGGCCATACGGTACATAGTTTTCAAGTTACAGACTAAGCTAAGCAAAAGTGAACCAGGCCTTTTTACTGTGAAAATGGCACTTTGGGACTGTGAAAGTGACATTTTGGCCCTGTTGTCCCAAACTGCCCCAGCACTTCCCACATTGCTCAAAGTGGCTAGCTTTCATCCCAACACAGTTTATAGGGCCATACGGTACATAGTTTTCAAGTTACAGACTAAGCTAAGCAAAATGAATCTTTTTTTTTTTACTGTGAAAATGGCACTTTGGGACTGTGAAAGGGTTGGGGTTAGGGTTAGGGTTTTGGCCCTGTTGTCCCAAACTGCCCCAGCACTTCCCACATTGCTCAAAGTGGCTAGCTTTCATCCCAACACAGTTTATAGGGCCATACGGTACATAGTTTTCAAGTTACAGACTAAGCTAAGCAAAAGTGAACCAGGCCTTTTTACTGTGAAAATGGCACTTTGGGACTGTGAAAGTGACATTTTGGCCCTGTTGTCCCAAACTGCCCCAGCACTTCCCACATTGCTCAAAGTGGCTAGCTTTCATCCCAACACAGTTTATAGGGCCATACGGTACATAGTTTTCAAGTTACAGACTAAGCTAAGCAAAATGAATCTTTTTTTTTTTACTGTGAAAATGGCACTTTGGGACTGTGAAAGGGTTAGGGTTAGGGTTAGGGTTTTGGCCCTGTTGTCCCAAACTGCCCCAGCACTTCCCACATTGCTCAAAGTGGCTAGCTTTCATCCCAACACAGTTTATAGGGCCATACGGTACATAGTTTTCAAGTTACAGACTAAGCTAAGCAAAAGTGAACCAGGCCTTTTTACTGTGAAAACGGCACTTTGGGACTGTGAAAGTGACATTTTGGCCCTGTTGTCCCAAACTGCCCCAGCACTTCCCACATTGCTCAAAGTGGCTAGCTTTCATCCCAACACAGTTTATAGGGCCATACGGTACATAGTTTTCAAGTTACAGACTAAGCTAAGCAAAATGAATCTTTTTTTTTTTACTGTGAAAATGGCACTTTGGGACTGTGAAAGGGTTAGGGTTAGGGTTAGGGTTTTGGCCCTGTTGTCCCAAACTGCCCCAGCACTTCCCACATTGCTCAAAGTGGCTAGCTTTCATCCCAACACAGTTTATAGGGCCATACGGTACATAGTTTTCAAGTTACAGACTAAGCTAAGCAAAAGTGAACCAGGCCTTTTTACTGTGAAAACGGCACTTTGGGACTGTGAAAGTGACATTTTGGCCCTGTTGTCCCAAACTGCCCCAGCACTTCCCACATTGCTCAAAGTGGCTAGCTTTCATCCCAACACAGTTTATAGGGCCATACGGTACATAGTTTTCAAGTTACAGACTAAGCTAAGCAAAATGAATCTTTTTTTTTTTACTGTGAAAATGGCACTTTGGGACTGTGAAAGGGTTAGGGTTAGGGTTAGGGTTAGGGTTTTGGCCCTGTTGTCCCAAACTGCCCCAGCACTTCCCACATTGCTCAAAGTGGCTAGCTTTCATCCCAACACAGTTTATAGGGCCATACGGTACATAGTTTTCAAGTTACAGACTAAGCTAAGCAAAATGAATCTTTTTTTTTTTACTGTGAAAATGGCACTTTGGGACTGTGAAAGGGTTAGGGTTAGGGTTAGGGTTAGGGTTTTGGCCCTGTTGTCCCAAACTGCCCCAGCACTTCCCACATTGCTCAAAGTGGCTAGCTTTCATCCCAACACAGTTTATAGGGCCATACGGTACATAGTTTTCAAGTTACAGACTAAGCTAAGCAAAAGTGAACCAGGCCTTTTTACTGTGAAAATGGCACTTTGGGACTGTGAAAGTGACATTTTGGCCCTGTTGTCCCAAACTGCCCCAGCACTTCCCACATTGCTCAAAGTGGCTAGCTTTCATCCCAACACAGTTTATAGGGCCATACGGTACATAGTTTTCAAGTTACAGACTAAGCTAAGCAAAATTAATCTTTTTTTTTTTACTGTGAAAATGGCACTTTGGGACTGTGAAAGGGTTAGGGTTAGGGTTAGGGTTTTGGCCCTGTTGTCCCAAACTGCCCCAGCACTTCCCACATTGCTCAAAGTGGCTAGCTTTCATCCCAACACAGTTTATAGGGCCATACGGTACATAGTTTTCAAGTTACAGACTAAGCTAAGCAAAAGTGAACCAGGCCTTTTTACTGTGAAAACGGCACTTTGGGACTGTGAAAGTGACATTTTGGCCCTGTTGTCCCAAACTGCCCCAGCACTTCCCACATTGCTCAAAGTGGCTAGCTTTCATCCCAACACAGTTTATAGGGCCATACGGTACATAGTTTTCAAGTTACAGACTAAGCTAAGCAAAATGAATCTTTTTTTTTTTACTGTGAAAATGGCACTTTGGGACTGTGAAAGGGTTAGGGTTAGGGTTAGGGTTAGGGTTTTGGCCCTGTTGTCCCAAACTGCCCCAGCACTTCCCACATTGCTCAAAGTGGCTAGCTTTCATCCCAACACAGTTTATAGGGCCATACGGTACATAGTTTTCAAGTTACAGACTAAGCTAAGCAAAATTAATCTTTTTTTTTTTACTGTGAAAATGGCACTTTGGGACTGTGAAAGGGTTGGGGTTAGGGTTAGGGTTTTGGCCCTGTTGTCCCAAACTGCCCCAGCACTTCCCACATTGCTCAAAGTGGCTAGCTTTCATCCCAACACAGTTTATAGGGCCATACGGTACATAGTTTTCAAGTTACAGACTAAGCTAAGCAAAAGTGAACCAGGCCTTTTTACTGTGAAAATGGCACTTTGGGACTGTGAAAGTGACATTTTGGCCCTGTTGTCCCAAACTGCCCCAGCACTTCCCACATTGCTCAAAGTGGCTAGCTTTCATCCCAACACAGTTTATAGGGCCATACGGTACATAGTTTTCAAGTTACAGACTAAGCTAAGCAAAATGAATCTTTTTTTTTTTACTGTGAAAATGGCACTTTGGGACTGTGAAAGGGTTAGGGTTAGGGTTAGGGTTTTGGCCCTGTTGTCCCAAACTGCCCCAGCACTTCCCACATTGCTCAAAGTGGCTAGCTTTCATCCCAACACAGTTTATAGGGCCATACGGTACATAGTTTTCAAGTTACAGACTAAGCTAAGCAAAAGTGAACCAGGCCTTTTTACTGTGAAAACGGCACTTTGGGACTGTGAAAGTGACATTTTGGCCCTGTTGTCCCAAACTGCCCCAGCACTTCCCACATTGCTCAAAGTGGCTAGCTTTCATCCCAACACAGTTTATAGGGCCATACGGTACATAGTTTTCAAGTTACAGACTAAGCTAAGCAAAATGAATCTTTTTTTTTTTACTGTGAAAATGGCACTTTGGGACTGTGAAAGGGTTAGGGTTAGGGTTAGGGTTTTGGCCCTGTTGTCCCAAACTGCCCCAGCACTTCCCACATTGCTCAAAGTGGCTAGCTTTCATCCCAACACAGTTTATAGGGCCATACGGTACATAGTTTTCAAGTTACAGACTAAGCTAAGCAAAAGTGAACCAGGCCTTTTTACTGTGAAAACGGCACTTTGGGACTGTGAAAGTGACATTTTGGCCCTGTTGTCCCAAACTGCCCCAGCACTTCCCACATTGCTCAAAGTGGCTAGCTTTCATCCCAACACAGTTTATAGGGCCATACGGTACATAGTTTTCAAGTTACAGACTAAGCTAAGCAAAATGAATCTTTTTTTTTTTACTGTGAAAATGGCACTTTGGGACTGTGAAAGGGTTAGGGTTAGGGTTAGGGTTAGGGTTTTGGCCCTGTTGTCCCAAACTGCCCCAGCACTTCCCACATTGCTCAAAGTGGCTAGCTTTCATCCCAACACAGTTTATAGGGCCATACGGTACATAGTTTTCAAGTTACAGACTAAGCTAAGCAAAATGAATCTTTTTTTTTTTACTGTGAAAATGGCACTTTGGGACTGTGAAAGGGTTAGGGTTAGGGTTAGGGTTAGGGTTTTGGCCCTGTTGTCCCAAACTGCCCCAGCACTTCCCACATTGCTCAAAGTGGCTAGCTTTCATCCCAACACAGTTTATAGGGCCATACGGTACATAGTTTTCAAGTTACAGACTAAGCTAAGCAAAAGTGAACCAGGCCTTTTTACTGTGAAAATGGCACTTTGGGACTGTGAAAGTGACATTTTGGCCCTGTTGTCCCAAACTGCCCCAGCACTTCCCACATTGCTCAAAGTGGCTAGCTTTCATCCCAACACAGTTTATAGGGCCATACGGTACATAGTTTTCAAGTTACAGACTAAGCTAAGCAAAATTAATCTTTTTTTTTTTACTGTGAAAATGGCACTTTGGGACTGTGAAAGGGTTAGGGTTAGGGTTAGGGTTTTGGCCCTGTTGTCCCAAACTGCCCCAGCACTTCCCACATTGCTCAAAGTGGCTAGCTTTCATCCCAACACAGTTTATAGGGCCATACGGTACATAGTTTTCAAGTTACAGACTAAGCTAAGCAAAATGAATCTTTTTTTTTTTACTGTGAAAATGGCACTTTGGGACTGTGAAAGGGTTAGGGTTAGGGTTAGGGTTTTGGCCCTGTTGTCCCAAACTGCCCCAGCACTTCCCACATTGCTCAAAGTGGCTAGCTTTCATCCCAACACAGTTTATAGGGCCATACGGTACATAGTTTTCAAGTTACAGACTAAGCTAAGCAAAAGTGAACCAGGCCTTTTTACTGTGAAAATGGCACTTTGGGACTGTGAAAGTGACATTTTGGCCCTGTTGTCCCAAACTGCCCCAGCACTTCCCACATTGCTCAAAGTGGCTAGCTTTCATCCCAACACAGTTTATAGGGCCATACGGTACATAGTTTTCAAGTTACAGACTAAGCTAAGCAAAATGAATCTTTTTTTTTTTACTGTGAAAATGGCACTTTGGGACTGTGAAAGGGTTGGGGTTAGGGTTAGGGTTTTGGCCCTGTTGTCCCAAACTGCCCCAGCACTTCCCACATTGCTCAAAGTGGCTAGCTTTCATCCCAACACAGTTTATAGGGCCATACGGTACATAGTTTTCAAGTTACAGACTAAGCTAAGCAAAAGTGAACCAGGCCTTTTTACTGTGAAAACGGCACTTTGGGACTGTGAAAGTGACATTTTGGCCCTGTTGTCCCAAACTGCCCCAGCACTTCCCACATTGCTCAAAGTGGCTAGCTTTCATCCCAACACAGTTTATAGGGCCATACGGTACATAGTTTTCAAGTTACAGACTAAGCTAAGCAAAAGTGAACCAGGCCTTTTTACTGTGAAAATGGCACTTTGGGACTGTGAAAGTGACATTTTGGCCCTGTTGTCCCAAACTGCCCCAGCACTTCCCACATTGCTCAAAGTGGCTAGCTTTCATCCCAACACAGTTTATAGGGCCATACGGTACATAGTTTTCAAGTTACAGACTAAGCTAAGCAAAATTAATCTTTTTTTTTTTACTGTGAAAATGGCACTTTGGGACTGTGAAAGGGTTAGGGTTAGGGTTAGGGTTAGGGTTTTGGCCCTGTTGTCCCAAACTGCCCCAGCACTTCCCACATTGCTCAAAGTGGCTAGCTTTCATCCCAACACAGTTTATAGGGCCATACGGTACATAGTTTTCAAGTTACAGACTAAGCTAAGCAAAAGTGAACCAGGCCTTTTTACTGTGAAAATGGCACTTTGGGACTGTGAAAGTGACATTTTGGCCCTGTTGTCCCAAACTGCCCCAGCACTTCCCACATTGCTCAAAGTGGCTAGCTTTCATCCCAACACAGTTTATAGGGCCATACGGTACATAGTTTTCAAGTTACAGACTAAGCTAAGCAAAATTAATCTTTTTTTTTTTACTGTGAAAATGGCACTTTGGGACTGTGAAAGGGTTGGGGTTAGGGTTAGGGTTTTGGCCCTGTTGTCCCAAACTGCCCCAGCACTTCCCACATTGCTCAAAGTGGCTAGCTTTCATCCCAACACAGTTTATAGGGCCATACGGTACATAGTTTTCAAGTTACAGACTAAGCTAAGCAAAATGAATCTTTTTTTTTTTACTGTGAAAATGGCACTTTGGGACTGTGAAAGGGTTAGGGTTAGGGTTAGGGTTTTGGCCCTGTTGTCCCAAACTGCCCCAGCACTTCCCACATTGCTCAAAGTGGCTAGCTTTCATCCCAACACAGTTTATAGGGCCATACGGTACATAGTTTTCAAGTTACAGACTAAGCTAAGCAAAAGTGAACCAGGCCTTTTTACTGTGAAAATGGCACTTTGGGACTGTGAAAGTGACATTTTGGCCCTGTTGTCCCAAACTGCCCCAGCACTTCCCACATTGCTCAAAGTGGCTAGCTTTCATCCCAACACAGTTTATAGGGCCATACGGTACATAGTTTTCAAGTTACAGACTAAGCTAAGCAAAATGAATCTTTTTTTTTTTACTGTGAAAATGGCACTTTGGGACTGTGAAAGGGTTGGGGTTAGGGTTAGGGTTTTGGCCCTGTTGTCCCAAACTGCCCCAGCACTTCCCACATTGCTCAAAGTGGCTAGCTTTCATCCCAACACAGTTTATAGGGCCATACGGTACATAGTTTTCAAGTTACAGACTAAGCTAAGCAAAAGTGAACCAGGCCTTTTTACTGTGAAAACGGCACTTTGGGACTGTGAAAGTGACATTTTGGCCCTGTTGTCCCAAACTGCCCCAGCACTTCCCACATTGCTCAAAGTGGCTAGCTTTCATCCCAACACAGTTTATAGGGCCATACGGTACATAGTTTTCAAGTTACAGACTAAGCTAAGCAAAAGTGAACCAGGCCTTTTTACTGTGAAAATGGCACTTTGGGACTGTGAAAGTGACATTTTGGCCCTGTTGTCCCAAACTGCCCCAGCACTTCCCACATTGCTCAAAGTGGCTAGCTTTCATCCCAACACAGTTTATAGGGCCATACGGTACATAGTTTTCAAGTTACAGACTAAGCTAAGCAAAATTAATCTTTTTTTTTTTACTGTGAAAATGGCACTTTGGGACTGTGAAAGGGTTAGGGTTAGGGTTAGGGTTTTGGCCCTGTTGTCCCAAACTGCCCCAGCACTTCCCACATTGCTCAAAGTGGCTAGCTTTCATCCCAACACAGTTTATAGGGCCATACGGTACATAGTTTTCAAGTTACAGACTAAGCTAAGCAAAAGTGAACCAGGCCTTTTTACTGTGAAAATGGCACTTTGGGACTGTGAAAGTGACATTTTGGCCCTGTTGTCCCAAACTGCCCCAGCACTTCCCACATTGCTCAAAGTGGCTAGCTTTCATCCCAACACAGTTTATAGGGCCATACGGTACATAGATTTCAAGTTACAGACTAAGCTAAGCAAAATGAATCTTTTTTTTTTTACTGTGAAAATGGCACTTTGGGACTGTGAAAGGGTTGGGGTTAGGGTTAGGGTTTTGGCCCTGTTGTCCCAAACTGCCCCAGCACTTCCCACATTGCTCAAAGTGGCTAGCTTTCATCCCAACACAGTTTATAGGGCCATACGGTACATCGTTTTCAAGTTACAGACTAAGCTAAGCAAAATGAATCTTTTTTTTTTTACTGTGAAAATGGCACTTTGGGACTGTGAAAGGTTTGGGTTAGGGTTAGGGTTTTGGCCCTGTTGTCCCAAACTGCCCCAGCACTTCCCACATTGCTCAAAGTGGCTAGCTTTCATCCCAACACAGTTTATAGGGCCATACGGTACATAGTTTTCAAGTTACAGACTAAGCTAAGCAAAAGTGAACCAGGCCTTTTTACTGTGAAAATGGCACTTTGGGACTGTGAAAGTGACATTTTGGCCCTGTTGTCCCAAACTGCCCCAGCACTTCCCACATTGCTCAAAGTGGCTAGCTTTCATCCCAACACAGTTTATAGGGCCATACGGTACATAGTTTTCAAGTTACAGACTAAGCTAAGCAAAATGAATCTTTTTTTTTTTACTGTGAAAATGGCACTTTGGGACTGTGAAAGGGTTAGGGTTAGGGTTAGGGTTTTGGCCCTGTTGTCCCAAACTGCCCCAGCACTTCCCACATTGCTCAAAGTGGCTAGCTTTCATCCCAACACAGTTTATAGGGCCATACGGTACATAGTTTTCAAGTTACAGACTAAGCTAAGCAAAATTAATCTTTTTTTTTTTACTGTGAAAATGGCACTTTGGGACTGTGAAAGGGTTAGGGTTAGGGTTAGGGTTTTGGCCCTGTTGTCCCAAACTGCCCCAGCACTTCCCACATTGCTCAAAGTGGCTAGCTTTCATCCCAACACAGTTTATAGGGCCATACGGTACATAGTTTTCAAGTTACAGACTAAGCTAAGCAAAAGTGAACCAGGCCTTTTTACTGTGAAAATGGCACTTTGGGACTGTGAAAGTGACATTTTGGCCCTGTTGTCCCAAACTGCCCCAGCACTTCCCACATTGCTCAAAGTGGCTAGCTTTCATCCCAACACAGTTTATAGGGCCATACGGTACATAGATTTCAAGTTACAGACTAAGCTAAGCAAAATGAATCTTTTTTTTTTTACTGTGAAAATGGCACTTTGGGACTGTGAAAGGGTTGGGGTTAGGGTTAGGGTTTTGGCCCTGTTGTCCCAAACTGCCCCAGCACTTCCCACATTGCTCAAAGTGGCTAGCTTTCATCCCAACACAGTTTATAGGGCCATACGGTACATCGTTTTCAAGTTACAGACTAAGCTAAGCAAAATGAATCTTTTTTTTTTTACTGTGAAAATGGCACTTTGGGACTGTGAAAGGTTTGGGTTAGGGTTAGGGTTTTGGCCCTGTTGTCCCAAACTGCCCCAGCACTTCCCACATTGCTCAAAGTGGCTAGCTTTCATCCCAACACAGTTTATAGGGCCATACGGTACATAGTTTTCAAGTTACAGACTAAGCTAAGCAAAAGTGAACCAGGCCTTTTTACTGTGAAAATGGCACTTTGGGACTGTGAAAGTGACATTTTGGCCCTGTTGTCCCAAACTGCCCCAGCACTTCCCACATTGCTCAAAGTGGCTAGCTTTCATCCCAACACAGTTTATAGGGCCATACGGTACATAGTTTTCAAGTTACAGACTAAGCTAAGCAAAATGAATCTTTTTTTTTTTACTGTGAAAATGGCACTTTGGGACTGTGAAAGGGTTAGGGTTAGGGTTAGGGTTTTGGCCCTGTTGTCCCAAACTGCCCCAGCACTTCCCACATTGCTCAAAGTGGCTAGCTTTCATCCCAACACAGTTTATAGGGCCATACGGTACATAGTTTTCAAGTTACAGACTAAGCTAAGCAAAAGTGAACCAGGCCTTTTTACTGTGAAAACGGCACTTTGGGACTGTAAAAGTGACATTTTGGCCCTGTTGTCCCAAACTGCCCCAGCACTTCCCACATTGCTCAAAGTGGCTAGCTTTCATCCCAACACAGTTTATAGGGCCATACGGTACATAGTTTTCAAGTTACAGACTAAGCTAAGCAAAATGAATCTTTTTTTTTTTACTGTGAAAATGGCACTTTGGGACTGTGAAAGGGTTAGGGTTAGGGTTAGGGTTTTGGCCCTGTTGTCCCAAACTGCCCCAGCACTTCCCACATTGCTCAAAGTGGCTAGCTTTCATCCCAACACAGTTTATAGGGCCATACGGTACATAGTTTTCAAGTTACAGACTAAGCTAAGCAAAAGTGAACCAGGCCTTTTTACTGTGAAAACGGCACTTTGGGACTGTGAAAGTGACATTTTGGCCCTGTTGTCCCAAACTGCCCCAGCACTTCCCACATTGCTCAAAGTGGCTAGCTTTCATCCCAACACAGTTTATAGGGCCATACGGTACATAGTTTTCAAGTTACAGACTAAGCTAAGCAAAAGTGAACCAGGCCTTTTTACTGTGAAAATGGCACTTTGGGACTGTGAAAGTGACATTTTGGCCCTGTTGTCCCAAACTGCCCCAGCACTTCCCACATTGCTCAAAGTGGCTAGCTTTCATCCCAACACAGTTTATAGGGCCATACGGTACATAGTTTTCAAGTTACAGACTAAGCTAAGCAAAATGAATCTTTTTTTTTTTACTGTGAAAATGGCACTTTGGGACTGTGAAAGGGTTAGGGTTAGGGTTAGGGTTTTGGCCCTGTTGTCCCAAACTGCCCAGCACTTCCCACATTGCTCAAAGTGGCTAGCTTTCATCCCAACACAGTTTATAGGGCCATACGGTACATAGTTTTCAAGTTACAGACTAAGCTAAGCAAAAGTGAACCAGGCCTTTTTACTGTGAAAATGGCACTTTGGGACTGTGAAAGTGACATTTTGGCCCTGTTGTCCCAAACTGCCCCAGCACTTCCCACATTGCTCAAAGTGGCTAGCTTTCATCCCAACACAGTTTATAGGGCCATACGGTACATAGTTTTCAAGTTACAGACTAAGCTAAGCAAAATGAATCTTTTTTTTTTTACTGTGAAAATGGCACTTTGGGACTGTGAAAGGGTTGGGGTTAGGGTTAGGGTTTTGGCCCTGTTGTCCCAAACTGCCCCAGCACTTCCCACATTGCTCAAAGTGGCTAGCTTTCATCCCAACACAGTTTATAGGGCCATACGGTACATAGTTTTCAAGTTACAGACTAAGCTAAGCAAAATGAATCTTTTTTTTTTTACTGTGAAAATGGCACTTTGGGACTGTGAAAGGGTTAGGGTTAGGGTTAGGGTTTTGGCCCTGTTGTCCCAAACTGCCCCAGCACTTCCCACATTGCTCAAAGTGGCTAGCTTTCATCCCAACACAGTTTATAGGGCCATACGGTACATAGTTTTCAAGTTACAGACTAAGCTAAGCAAAAGTGAACCAGGCCTTTTTACTGTGAAAATGGCACTTTGGGACTGTGAAAGTGACATTTTGGCCCTGTTGTCCCAAACTGCCCCAGCACTTCCCACATTGCTCAAAGTGGCTAGCTTTCATCCCAACACAGTTTATAGGGCCATACGGTACATAGTTTTCAAGTTACAGACTAAGCTAAGCAAAATGAATCTTTTTTTTTTTACTGTGAAAATGGCACTTTGGGACTGTGAAAGGGTTGGGGTTAGGGTTAGGGTTTTGGCCCTGTTGTCCCAAACTGCCCCAGCACTTCCCACATTGCTCAAAGTGGCTAGCTTTCATCCCAACACAGTTTATAGGGCCATACGGTACATAGTTTTCAAGTTACAGACTAAGCTAAGCAAAAGTGAACCAGGCCTTTTTACTGTGAAAATGGCACTTTGGGACTGTGAAAGTGACATTTTGGCCCTGTTGTCCCAAACTGCCCCAGCACTTCCCACATTGCTCAAAGTGGCTAGCTTTCATCCCAACACAGTTTATAGGGCCATACGGTACATAGTTTTCAAGTTACAGACTAAGCTAAGCAAAATGAATCTTTTTTTTTTTACTGTGAAAATGGCACTTTGGGACTGTGAAAGGGTTAGGGTTAGGGTTAGGGTTTTGGCCCTGTTGTCCCAAACTGCCCCAGCACTTCCCACATTGCTCAAAGTGGCTAGCTTTCATCCCAACACAGTTTATAGGGCCATACGG
The DNA here is from genome assembly GCF_963924005.1 of Protomyctophum bolini. Taxonomy (NCBI): domain Eukaryota; kingdom Metazoa; phylum Chordata; class Actinopteri; order Myctophiformes; family Myctophidae; genus Protomyctophum; species Protomyctophum bolini. The sequence goes on from NW_027665550.1 coordinate 43,010, forward strand.
TACATAGTTTTCAAGTTACAGACTAAGCTAAGCAAAAGTGAACCAGGCCTTTTTACTGTGAAAACGGCACTTTGGGACTGTGAAAGTGACATTTTGGCCCTGTTGTCCCAAACTGCCCCAGCACTTCCCACATTGCTCAAAGTGGCTAGCTTTCATCCCAACACAGTTTATAGGGCCATACGGTACATAGTTTTCAAGTTACAGACTAAGCTAAGCAAAATGAATCTTTTTTTTTTTACTGTGAAAATGGCACTTTGGGACTGTGAAAGGGTTAGGGTTAGGGTTAGGGTTTTGGCCCTGTTGTCCCAAACTGCCCCAGCACTTCCCACATTGCTCAAAGTGGCTAGCTTTCATCCCAACACAGTTTATAGGGCCATACGGTACATAGTTTTCAAGTTACAGACTAAGCTAAGCAAAAGTGAACCGGGCCTTTTTACTGTGAAAACGGCACTTTGGGACTGTGAAAGTGACATTTTGGCCCTGTTGTCCCAAACTGCCCCAGCACTTCCCACATTGCTCAAAGTGGCTAGCTTTCATCCCAACACAGTTTATAGGGCCATACGGTACATAGTTTTCAAGTTACAGACTAAGCTAAGCAAAAGTGAACCAGGCCTTTTTACTGTGAAAATGGCACTTTGGGACTGTGAAAGTGACATTTTGGCCCTGTTGTCCCAAACTGCCCCAGCACTTCCCACATTGCTCAAAGTGGCTAGCTTTCATCCCAACACAGTTTATAGGGCCATACGGTACATAGTTTTCAAGTTACAGACTAAGCTAAGCAAAATGAATCTTTTTTTTTTTACTGTGAAAATGGCACTTTGGGACTGTGAAAGGGTTGGGGTTAGGGTTAGGGTTTTGGCCCTGTTGTCCCAAACTGCCCCAGCACTTCCCACATTGCTCAAAGTGGCTAGCTTTCATCCCAACACAGTTTATAGGGCCATACGGTACATAGTTTTCAAGTTACAGACTAAGCTAAGCAAAAGTGAACCAGGCCTTTTTACTGTGAAAATGGCACTTTGGGACTGTGAAAGTGACATTTTGGCCCTGTTGTCCCAAACTGCCCCAGCACTTCCCACATTGCTCAAAGTGGCTAGCTTTCATCCCAACACAGTTTATAGGGCCATACGGTACATAGTTTTCAAGTTACAGACTAAGCTAAGCAAAATGAATCTTTTTTTTTTTACTGTGAAAATGGCACTTTGGGACTGTGAAAGGGTTAGGGTTAGGGTTAGGGTTTTGGCCCTGTTGTCCCAAACTGCCCCAGCACTTCCCACATTGCTCAAAGTGGCTAGCTTTCATCCCAACACAGTTTATAGGGCCATACGGTACATAGTTTTCAAGTTACAGACTAAGCTAAGCAAAAGTGAACCAGGCCTTTTTACTGTGAAAACGGCACTTTGGGACTGTGAAAGTGACATTTTGGCCCTGTTGTCCCAAACTGCCCCAGCACTTCCCACATTGCTCAAAGTGGCTAGCTTTCATCCCAACACAGTTTATAGGGCCATACGGTACATAGTTTTCAAGTTACAGACTAAGCTAAGCAAAATGAATCTTTTTTTTTTTACTGTGAAAATGGCACTTTGGGACTGTGAAAGGGTTAGGGTTAGGGTTAGGGTTTTGGCCCTGTTGTCCCAAACTGCCCCAGCACTTCCCACATTGCTCAAAGTGGCTAGCTTTCATCCCAACACAGTTTATAGGGCCATACGGTACATAGTTTTCAAGTTACAGACTAAGCTAAGCAAAAGTGAACCAGGCCTTTTTACTGTGAAAACGGCACTTTGGGACTGTGAAAGTGACATTTTGGCCCTGTTGTCCCAAACTGCCCCAGCACTTCCCACATTGCTCAAAGTGGCTAGCTTTCATCCCAACACAGTTTATAGGGCCATACGGTACATAGTTTTCAAGTTACAGACTAAGCTAAGCAAAAGTGAACCAGGCCTTTTTACTGTGAAAATGGCACTTTGGGACTGTGAAAGTGACATTTTGGCCCTGTTGTCCCAAACTGCCCCAGCACTTCCCACATTGCTCAAAGTGGCTAGCTTTCATCCCAACACAGTTTATAGGGCCATACGGTACATAGTTTTCAAGTTACAGACTAAGCTAAGCAAAATGAATCTTTTTTTTTTTACTGTGAAAATGGCACTTTGGGACTGTGAAAGGGTTAGGGTTAGGGTTAGGGTTTTGGCCCTGTTGTCCCAAACTGCCCAGCACTTCCCACATTGCTCAAAGTGGCTAGCTTTCATCCCAACACAGTTTATAGGGCCATACGGTACATAGTTTTCAAGTTACAGACTAAGCTAAGCAAAAGTGAACCAGGCCTTTTTACTGTGAAAATGGCACTTTGGGACTGTGAAAGTGACATTTTGGCCCTGTTGTCCCAAACTGCCCCAGCACTTCCCACATTGCTCAAAGTGGCTAGCTTTCATCCCAACACAGTTTATAGGGCCATACGGTACATAGTTTTCAAGTTACAGACTAAGCTAAGCAAAATGAATCTTTTTTTTTTTACTGTGAAAATGGCACTTTGGGACTGTGAAAGGGTTGGGGTTAGGGTTAGGGTTTTGGCCCTGTTGTCCCAAACTGCCCCAGCACTTCCCACATTGCTCAAAGTGGCTAGCTTTCATCCCAACACAGTTTATAGGGCCATACGGTACATAGTTTTCAAGTTACAGACTAAGCTAAGCAAAATGAATCTTTTTTTTTTTACTGTGAAAATGGCACTTTGGGACTGTGAAAGGGTTAGGGTTAGGGTTAGGGTTTTGGCCCTGTTGTCCCAAACTGCCCCAGCACTTCCCACATTGCTCAAAGTGGCTAGCTTTCATCCCAACACAGTTTATAGGGCCATACGGTACATAGTTTTCAAGTTACAGACTAAGCTAAGCAAAAGTGAACCAGGCCTTTTTACTGTGAAAATGGCACTTTGGGACTGTGAAAGTGACATTTTGGCCCTGTTGTCCCAAACTGCCCCAGCACTTCCCACATTGCTCAAAGTGGCTAGCTTTCATCCCAACACAGTTTATAGGGCCATACGGTACATAGTTTTCAAGTTACAGACTAAGCTAAGCAAAATGAATCTTTTTTTTTTTACTGTGAAAATGGCACTTTGGGACTGTGAAAGGGTTGGGGTTAGGGTTAGGGTTTTGGCCCTGTTGTCCCAAACTGCCCCAGCACTTCCCACATTGCTCAAAGTGGCTAGCTTTCATCCCAACACAGTTTATAGGGCCATACGGTACATAGTTTTCAAGTTACAGACTAAGCTAAGCAAAAGTGAACCAGGCCTTTTTACTGTGAAAATGGCACTTTGGGACTGTGAAAGTGACATTTTGGCCCTGTTGTCCCAAACTGCCCCAGCACTTCCCACATTGCTCAAAGTGGCTAGCTTTCATCCCAACACAGTTTATAGGGCCATACGGTACATAGTTTTCAAGTTACAGACTAAGCTAAGCAAAAGTGAACCAGGCCTTTTTACTGTGAAAACGGCACTTTGGGACTGTGAAAGTGACATTTTGGCCCTGTTGTCCCAAACTGCCCCAGCACTTCCCACATTGCTCAAAGTGGCTAGCTTTCATCCCAACACAGTTTATAGGGCCATACGGTACATAGTTTTCAAGTTACAGACTAAGCTAAGCAAAATGAATCTTTTTTTTTTTACTGTGAAAATGGCACTTTGGGACTGTGAAAGGGTTAGGGTTAGGGTTAGGGTTTTGGCCCTGTTGTCCCAAACTGCCCCAGCACTTCCCACATTGCTCAAAGTGGCTAGCTTTCATCCCAACACAGTTTATAGGGCCATACGGTACATAGTTTTCAAGTTACAGACTAAGCTAAGCAAAAGTGAACCGGGCCTTTTTACTGTGAAAACGGCACTTTGGGACTGTGAAAGTGACATTTTGGCCCTGTTGTCCCAAACTGCCCCAGCACTTCCCACATTGCTCAAAGTGGCTAGCTTTCATCCCAACACAGTTTATAGGGCCATACGGTACATAGTTTTCAAGTTACAGACTAAGCTAAGCAAAAGTGAACCAGGCCTTTTTACTGTGAAAATGGCACTTTGGGACTGTGAAAGTGACATTTTGGCCCTGTTGTCCCAAACTGCCCCAGCACTTCCCACATTGCTCAAAGTGGCTAGCTTTCATCCCAACACAGTTTATAGGGCCATACGGTACATAGTTTTCAAGTTACAGACTAAGCTAAGCAAAATGAATCTTTTTTTTTTTACTGTGAAAATGGCACTTTGGGACTGTGAAAGGGTTAGGGTTAGGGTTAGGGTTTTGGCCCTGTTGTCCCAAACTGCCCAGCACTTCCCACATTGCTCAAAGTGGCTAGCTTTCATCCCAACACAGTTTATAGGGCCATACGGTACATAGTTTTCAAGTTACAGACTAAGCTAAGCAAAAGTGAACCAGGCCTTTTTACTGTGAAAATGGCACTTTGGGACTGTGAAAGTGACATTTTGGCCCTGTTGTCCCAAACTGCCCCAGCACTTCCCACATTGCTCAAAGTGGCTAGCTTTCATCCCAACACAGTTTATAGGGCCATACGGTACATAGTTTTCAAGTTACAGACTAAGCTAAGCAAAATGAATCTTTTTTTTTTTACTGTGAAAATGGCACTTTGGGACTGTGAAAGGGTTGGGGTTAGGGTTAGGGTTTTGGCCCTGTTGTCCCAAACTGCCCCAGCACTTCCCACATTGCTCAAAGTGGCTAGCTTTCATCCCAACACAGTTTATAGGGCCATACGGTACATAGTTTTCAAGTTACAGACTAAGCTAAGCAAAAGTGAACCAGGCCTTTTTACTGTGAAAATGGCACTTTGGGACTGTGAAAGTGACATTTTGGCCCTGTTGTCCCAAACTGCCCCAGCACTTCCCACATTGCTCAAAGTGGCTAGCTTTCATCCCAACACAGTTTATAGGGCCATACGGTACATAGATTTCAAGTTACAGACTAAGCTAAGCAAAATGAATCTTTTTTTTTTTACTGTGAAAATGGCACTTTGGGACTGTGAAAGGGTTGGGGTTAGGGTTAGGGTTTTGGCCCTGTTGTCCCAAACTGCCCCAGCACTTCCCACATTGCTCAAAGTGGCTAGCTTTCATCCCAACACAGTTTATAGGGCCATACGGTACATAGTTTTCAAGTTACAGACTAAGCTAAGCAAAATGAATCTTTTTTTTTTTACTGTGAAAATGGCACTTTGGGACTGTGAAAGGTTTGGGTTAGGGTTAGGGTTTTGGCCCTGTTGTCCCAAACTGCCCCAGCACTTCCCACATTGCTCAAAGTGGCTAGCTTTCATCCCAACACAGTTTATAGGGCCATACGGTACATAGTTTTCAAGTTACAGACTAAGCTAAGCAAAAGTGAACCAGGCCTTTTTACTGTGAAAATGGCACTTTGGGACTGTGAAAGTGACATTTTGGCCCTGTTGTCCCAAACTGCCCCAGCACTTCCCACATTGCTCAAAGTGGCTAGCTTTCATCCCAACACAGTTTATAGGGCCATACGGTACATAGTTTTCAAGTTACAGACTAAGCTAAGCAAAATGAATCTTTTTTTTTTTACTGTGAAAATGGCACTTTGGGACTGTGAAAGGGTTAGGGTTAGGGTTAGGGTTTTGGCCCTGTTGTCCCAAACTGCCCCAGCACTTCCCACATTGCTCAAAGTGGCTAGCTTTCATCCCAACACAGTTTATAGGGCCATACGGTACATAGTTTTCAAGTTACAGACTAAGCTAAGCAAAAGTGAACCAGGCCTTTTTACTGTGAAAATGGCACTTTGGGACTGTGAAAGTGACATTTTGGCCCTGTTGTCCCAAACTGCCCCAGCACTTCCCACATTGCTCAAAGTGGCTAGCTTTCATCCCAACACAGTTTATAGGGCCATACGGTACATAGTTTTCAAGTTACAGACTAAGCTAAGCAAAATGAATCTTTTTTTTTTTACTGTGAAAATGGCACTTTGGGACTGTGAAAGGGTTAGGGTTAGGGTTAGGGTTTTGGCCCTGTTGTCCCAAACTGCCCCAGCACTTCCCACATTGCTCAAAGTGGCTAGCTTTCATCCCAACACAGTTTATAGGGCCATACGGTACATAGTTTTCAAGTTACAGACTAAGCTAAGCAAAAGTGAACCAGGCCTTTTTACTGTGAAAATGGCACTTTGGGACTGTGAAAGTGACATTTTGGCCCTGTTGTCCCAAACTGCCCCAGCACTTCCCACATTGCTCAAAGTGGCTAGCTTTCATCCCAACACAGTTTATAGGGCCATACGGTACATAGTTTTCAAGTTACAGACTAAGCTAAGCAAAATGAATCTTTTTTTTTTTACTGTGAAAATGGCACTTTGGGACTGTGAAAGGGTTGGGGTTAGGGTTAGGGTTTTGGCCCTGTTGTCCCAAACTGCCCCAGCACTTCCCACATTGCTCAAAGTGGCTAGCTTTCATCCCAACACAGTTTATAGGGCCATACGGTACATAGTTTTCAAGTTACAGACTAAGCTAAGCAAAAGTGAACCAGGCCTTTTTACTGTGAAAATGGCACTTTGGGACTGTGAAAGTGACATTTTGGCCCTGTTGTCCCAAACTGCCCCAGCACTTCCCACATTGCTCAAAGTGGCTAGCTTTCATCCCAACACAGTTTATAGGGCCATACGGTACATAGTTTTCAAGTTACAGACTAAGCTAAGCAAAAGTGAACCAGGCCTTTTTACTGTGAAAATGGCACTTTGGGACTGTGAAAGTGACATTTTGGCCCTGTTGTCCCAAACTGCCCCAGCACTTCCCACATTGCTCAAAGTGGCTAGCTTTCATCCCAACACAGTTTATAGGGCCATACGGTACATAGTTTTCAAGTTACAGACTAAGCTAAGCAAAAGTGAACCAGGCCTTTTTACTGTGAAAATGGCACTTTGGGACTGTGAAAGTGACATTTTGGCCCTGTTGTCCCAAACTGCCCCAGCACTTCCCACATTGCTCAAAGTGGCTAGCTTTCATCCCAACACAGTTTATAGGGCCATACGGTACATAGTTTTCAAGTTACAGACTAAGCTAAGCAAAATGAATCTTTTTTTTTTTACTGTGAAAATGGCACTTTGGGACTGTGAAAGGGTTGGGGTTAGGGTTAGGGTTTTGGCCCTGTTGTCCCAAACTGCCCCAGCACTTCCCACATTGCTCAAAGTGGCTAGCTTTCATCCCAACACAGTTTATAGGGCCATACGGTACATAGTTTTCAAGTTACAGACTAAGCTAAGCAAAATGAATCTTTTTTTTTTTACTGTGAAAATGGCACTTTGGGACTGTGAAAGGGTTAGGGTTAGGGTTAGGGTTTTGGCCCTGTTGTCCCAAACTGCCCCAGCACTTCCCACATTGCTCAAAGTGGCTAGCTTTCATCCCAACACAGTTTATAGGGCCATACGGTACATAGTTTTCAAGTTACAGACTAAGCTAAGCAAAAGTGAACCAGGCCTTTTTACTGTGAAAACGGCACTTTGGGACTGTGAAAGTGACATTTTGGCCCTGTTGTCCCAAACTGCCCCAGCACTTCCAACATTGCTCAAAGTGGCTAGCTTTCATCCCAACACAGTTTATAGGGCCATACGGTACATAGTTTTCAAGTTACAGACTAAGCTAAGCAAAAGTGAACCAGGCCTTTTTACTGTGAAAATGGCACTTTGGGACTGTGAAAGTGACATTTTGGCCCTGTTGTCCCAAACTGCCCCAGCACTTCCCACATTGCTCAAAGTGGCTAGCTTTCATCCCAACACAGTTTATAGGGCCATACGGTACATAGTTTTCAAGTTACAGACTAAGCTAAGCAAAATGAATCTTTTTTTTTTTACTGTGAAAATGGCACTTTGGGACTGTGAAAGGGTTAGGGTTAGGGTTAGGGTTTTGGCCCTGTTGTCCCAAACTGCCCCAGCACTTCCCACATTGCTCAAAGTGGCTAGCTTTCATCCCAACACAGTTTATAGGGCCATACGGTACATAGTTTTCAAGTTACAGACTAAGCTAAGCAAAAGTGAACCAGGCCTTTTTACTGTGAAAACGGCACTTTGGGACTGTGAAAGTGACATTTTGGCCCTGTTGTCCCAAACTGCCCCAGCACTTCCCACATTGCTCAAAGTGGCTAGCTTTCATCCCAACACAGTTTATAGGGCCATACGGTACATAGTTTTCAAGTTACAGACTAAGCTAAGCAAAATGAATCTTTTTTTTTTTACTGTGAAAATGGCACTTTGGGACTGTGAAAGGGTTAGGGTTAGGGTTAGGGTTTTGGCCCTGTTGTCCCAAACTGCCCCAGCACTTCCCACATTGCTCAAAGTGGCTAGCTTTCATCCCAACACAGTTTATAGGGCCATACGGTACATAGTTTTCAAGTTACAGACTAAGCTAAGCAAAATTAATATTTTTTTTTTTACTGTGAAAATGGCACTTTGGGACTGTGAAAGGGTTAGGGTTAGGGTTAGGGTTTTGGCCCTGTTGTCCCAAACTGCCCCAGCACTTCCCACATTGCTCAAAGTGGCTAGCTTTCATCCCAACACAGTTTATAGGGCCATACGGTACATAGTTTTCAAGTTACAGACTAAGCTAAGCAAAAGTGAACCAGGCCTTTTTACTGTGAAAATGGCACTTTGGGACTGTGAAAGTGACATTTTGGCCCTGTTGTCCCAAACTGCCCCAGCACTTCCCACATTGCTCAAAGTGGCTAGCTTTCATCCCAACACAGTTTATAGGGCCATACGGTACATAGTTTTCAAGTTACAGACTAAGCTAAGCAAAATGAATCTTTTTTTTTTTACTGTGAAAATGGCACTTTGGGACTGTGAAAGTGACATTTTGGCCCTGTTGTCCCAAACTGCCCCAGCACTTCCCACATTGCTCAAAGTGGCTAGCTTTCATCCCAACACAGTTTATAGGGCCATACGGTACATAGTTTTCAAGTTACAGACTAAGCTAAGCAAAAGTGAACCAGGCCTTTTTACTGTGAAAATGGCACTTTGGGACTGTGAAAGTGACATTTTGGCCCTGTTGTCCCAAACTGCCCCAGCACTTCCCACATTGCTCAAAGTGGCTAGCTTTCATCCCAACACAGTTTATAGGGCCATACGGTACATAGTTTTCAAGTTACAGACTAAGCTAAGCAAAATGAATCTTTTTTTTTTTACTGTGAAAATGGCACTTTGGGACTGTGAAAGTGACATTTTGGCCCTGTTGTCCCAAACTGCCCCAGCACTTCCCACATTGCTCAAAGTGGCTAGCTTTCATCCCAACACAGTTTATAGGGCCATACGGTACATAGTTTTCAAGTTACAGACTAAGCTAAGCAAAATGAATCTTTTTTTTTTTACTGTGAAAATGGCACTTTGGGACTGTGAAAGGGTTAGGGTTAGGGTTAGGGTTTTGGCCCTGTTGTCCCAAACTGCCCCAGCACTTCCCACATTGCTCAAAGTGGCTAGCTTTCATCCCAACACAGTTTATAGGGCCATACGGTACATAGTTTTCAAGTTACAGACTAAGCTAAGCAAAAGTGAACCAGGCCTTTTTACTGTGAAAACGGCACTTTGGGACTGTGAAAGTGACATTTTGGCCCTGTTGTCCCAAACTGCCCCAGCACTTCCCACATTGCTCAAAGTGGCTAGCTTTCATCCCAACACAGTTCATAGGGCCATACGGTACATAGTTTTCAAGTTACAGACTAAGCTAAGCAAAAGTGAACCAGGCCTTTTTACTGTGAAAATGGCACTTTGGGACTGTGAAAGTGACATTTTGGCCCTGTTGTCCCAAACTGCCCCAGCACTTCCCACATTGCTCAAAGTGGCTAGCTTTCATCCCAACACAGTTTATAGGGCCATACGGTACATAGTTTTCAAGTTACAGACTAAGCTAAGCAAAAGTGAACCAGGCCTTTTTACTGTGAAAACGGCACTTTGGGACTGTGAAAGTGACATTTTGGCCCTGTTGTCCCAAACTGCCCCAGCACTTCCCACATTGCTCAAAGTGGCTAGCTTTCATCCCAACACAGTTTATAGGGCCATACGGTACATAGTTTTCAAGTTACAGACTAAGCTAAGCAAAAGTGAACCAGGCCTTTTTACTGTGAAAATGGCACTTTGGGACTGTGAAAGTGACATTTTGGCCCTGTTGTCCCAAACTGCCCCAGCACTTCCCACATTGCTCAAAGTGGCTAGCTTTCATCCCAACACAGTTTATAGGGCCATACGGTACATAGTTTTCAAGTTACAGACTAAGCTAAGCAAAATGAATCTTTTTTTTTTTACTGTGAAAATGGCACTTTGGGACTGTGAAAGGGTTGGGGTTAGGGTTAGGGTTTTGGCCCTGTTGTCCCAAACTGCCCCAGCACTTCCCACATTGCTCAAAGTGGCTAGCTTTCATCCCAACACAGTTTATAGGGCCATACGGTACATAGTTTTCAAGTTACAGACTAAGCTAAGCAAAATGAATCTTTTTTTTTTTACTGTGAAAATGGCACTTTGGGACTGTGAAAGGGTTAGGGTTAGGGTTAGGGTTTTGGCCCTGTTGTCCCAAACTGCCCCAGCACTTCCCACATTGCTCAAAGTGGCTAGCTTTCATCCCAACACAGTTTATAGGGCCATACGGTACATAGTTTTCAAGTTACAGACTAAGCTAAGCAAAAGTGAACCAGGCCTTTTTACTGTGAAAACGGCACTTTGGGACTGTGAAAGTGACATTTTGGCCCTGTTGTCCCAAACTGCCCCAGCACTTCCAACATTGCTCAAAGTGGCTAGCTTTCATCCCAACACAGTTTATAGGGCCATACGGTACATAGTTTTCAAGTTACAGACTAAGCTAAGCAAAAGTGAACCAGGCCTTTTTACTGTGAAAATGGCACTTTGGGACTGTGAAAGTGACATTTTGGCCCTGTTGTCCCAAACTGCCCCAGCACTTCCCACATTGCTCAAAGTGGCTAGCTTTCATCCCAACACAGTTTATAGGGCCATACGGTACATAGTTTTCAAGTTACAGACTAAGCTAAGCAAAATGAATCTTTTTTTTTTTACTGTGAAAATGGCACTTTGGGACTGTGAAAGGGTTAGGGTTAGGGTTAGGGTTTTGGCCCTGTTGTCCCAAACTGCCCCAGCACTTCCCACATTGCTCAAAGTGGCTAGCTTTCATCCCAACACAGTTTATAGGGCCATACGGTACATAGTTTTCAAGTTACAGACTAAGCTAAGCAAAAGTGAACCAGGCCTTTTTACTGTGAAAACGGCACTTTGGGACTGTGAAAGTGACATTTTGGCCCTGTTGTCCCAAACTGCCCCAGCACTTCCCACATTGCTCAAAGTGGCTAGCTTTCATCCCAACACAGTTTATAGGGCCATACGGTACATAGTTTTCAAGTTACAGACTAAGCTAAGCAAAAGTGAACCAGGCCTTTTTACTGTGAAAATGGCACTTTGGGACTGTGAAAGTGACATTTTGGCCCTGTTGTCCCAAACTGCCCCAGCACTTCCCACATTGCTCAAAGTGGCTAGCTTTCATCCCAACACAGTTTATAGGGCCATACGGTACATAGTTTTCAAGTTACAGACTAAGCTAAGCAAAAGTGAACCAGGCCTTTTTACTGTGAAAATGGCACTTTGGGACTGTGAAAGTGACATTTTGGCCCTGTTGTCCCAAACTGCCCCAGCACTTCCCACATTGCTCAAAGTGGCTAGCTTTCATCCCAACACAGTTTATAGGGCCATACGGTACATAGTTTTCAAGTTACAGACTAAGCTAAGCAAAATGAATCTTTTTTTTTTTACTGTGAAAATGGCACTTTGGGACTGTGAAAGGGTTAGGGTTAGGGTTAGGGTTTTGGCCCTGTTGTCCCAAACTGCCCCAGCACTTCCCACATTGCTCAAAGTGGCTAGCTTTCATCCCAACACAGTTTATAGGGCCATACGGTACATAGTTTTGAAGTTACAGACTAAGCTAAGCAAAAGTGAACCAGGCCTTTTTACTGTGAAAATGGCACTTTGGGACTGTGAAAGTGACATTTTGGCCCTGTTGTCCCAAACTGCCCCAGCACTTCCCACATTGCTCAAAGTGGCTAGCTTTCATCCCAACACAGTTTATAGGGCCATACGGTACATAGTTTTCAAGTTACAGACTAAGCTAAGCAAAATGAATCTTTTTTTTTTTACTGTGAAAATGGCACTTTGGGACTGTGAAAGGGTTGGGGTTAGGGTTAGGGTTTTGGCCCTGTTGTCCCAAACTGCCCCAGCACTTCCCACATTGCTCAAAGTGGCTAGCTTTCATCCCAACACAGTTTATAGGGCCATACGGTACATAGTTTTCAAGTTACAGACTAAGCTAAGCAAAATGAATCTTTTTTTTTTTACTGTGAAAATGGCACTTTGGGACTGTGAAAGGGTTAGGGTTAGGGTTAGGGTTTTGGCCCTGTTGTCCCAAACTGCCCCAGCACTTCCCACATTTCTCAAAGTGGCTAGCTTTCATCCCAACACAGTTTATAGGGCCATACGGTACATAGTTTTCAAGTTACAGACTAAGCTAAGCAAAAGTGAACCAGGCCTTTTTACTGTGAAAATGGCACTTTGGGACTGTGAAAGTGACATTTTGGCCCTGTTGTCCCAAACTGCCCCAGCACTTCCCACATTGCTCAAAGTGGCTAGCTTTCATCCCAACACAGTTTATAGGGCCATACGGTACATAGTTTTCAAGTTACAGACTAAGCTAAGCAAAATTAATCTTTTTTTTTTTACTGTGAAAATGGCACTTTGGGACTGTGAAAGGGTTGGGGTTAGGGTTAGGGTTTTGGCCCTGTTGTCCCAAACTGCCCCAGCACTTCCCACATTGCTCAAAGTGGCTAGCTTTCATCCCAACACAGTTTATAGGGCCATACGGTACATAGTTTTCAAGTTACAGACTAAGCTAAGCAAAATGAATCTTTTTTTTTTTACTGTGAAAATGGCACTTTGGGACTGTGAAAGGGTTAGGGTTAGGGTTAGGGTTTTGGCCCTGTTGTCCCAAACTGCCCCAGCACTTCCCACATTGCTCAAAGTGGCTAGCTTTCATCCCAACACAGTTTATAGGGCCATACGGTACATAGTTTTCAAGTTACAGACTAAGCTAAGCAAAAGTGAACCAGGCCTTTTTACTGTGAAAACGGCACTTTGGGACTGTGAAAGTGACATTTTGGCCCTGTTGTCCCAAACTGCCCCAGCACTTCCAACATTGCTCAAAGTGGCTAGCTTTCATCCCAACACAGTTTATAGGGCCATACGGTACATAGTTTTCAAGTTACAGACTAAGCTAAGCAAAAGTGAACCAGGCCTTTTTACTGTGAAAATGGCACTTTGGGACTGTGAAAGTGACATTTTGGCCCTGTTGTCCCAAACTGCCCCAGCACTTCCCACATTGCTCAAAGTGGCTAGCTTTCATCCCAACACAGTTTATAGGGCCATACGGTACATAGTTTTCAAGTTACAGACTAAGCTAAGCAAAATGAATCTTTTTTTTTTTACTGTGAAAATGGCACTTTGGGACTGTGAAAGGGTTAGGGTTAGGGTTAGGGTTTTGGCCCTGTTGTCCCAAACTGCCCCAGCACTTCCCACATTGCTCAAAGTGGCTAGCTTTCATCCCAACACAGTTTATAGGGCCATACGGTACATAGTTTTCAAGTTACAGACTAAGCTAAGCAAAAGTGAACCAGGCCTTTTTACTGTGAAAACGGCACTTTGGGACTGTGAAAGTGACATTTTGGCCCTGTTGTCCCAAACTGCCCCAGCACTTCCAACATTGCTCAAAGTGGCTAGCTTTCATCCCAACACAGTTTATAGGGCCATACGGTACATAGTTTTCAAGTTACAGACTAAGCTAAGCAAAAGTGAACCAGGCCTTTTTACTGTGAAAATGGCACTTTGGGACTGTGAAAGTGACATTTTGGCCCTGTTGTCCCAAACTGCCCCAGCACTTCCCACATTGCTCAAAGTGGCTAGCTTTCATCCCAACACAGTTTATAGGGCCATACGGTACATAGTTTTCAAGTTACAGACTAAGCTAAGCAAAATGAATCTTTTTTTTTTTACTGTGAAAATGGCACTTTGGGACTGTGAAAGGGTTAGGGTTAGGGTTAGGGTTTTGGCCCTGTTGTCCCAAACTGCCCCAGCACTTCCCACATTGCTCAAAGTGGCTAGCTTTCATCCCAACACAGTTTATAGGGCCATACGGTACATAGTTTTCAAGTTACAGACTAAGCTAAGCAAAAGTGAACCAGGCCTTTTTACTGTGAAAACGGCACTTTGGGACTGTGAAAGTGACATTTTGGCCCTGTTGTCCCAAACTGCCCCAGCACTTCCCACATTGCTCAAAGTGGCTAGCTTTCATCCCAACACAGTTTATAGGGCCATACGGTACATAGTTTTCAAGTTACAGACTAAGCTAAGCAAAAGTGAACCAGGCCTTTTTACTGTGAAAATGGCACTTTGGGACTGTGAAAGTGACATTTTGGCCCTGTTGTCCCAAACTGCCCCAGCACTTCCCACATTGCTCAAAGTGGCTAGCTTTCATCCCAACACAGTTTATAGGGCCATACGGTACATAGTTTTCAAGTTACAGACTAAGCTAAGCAAAAGTGAACCAGGCCTTTTTACTGTGAAAATGGCACTTTGGGACTGTGAAAGTGACATTTTGGCCCTGTTGTCCCAAACTGCCCCAGCACTTCCCACATTGCTCAAAGTGGCTAGCTTTCATCCCAACACAGTTTATAGGGCCATACGGTACATAGTTTTCAAGTTACAGACTAAGCTAAGCAAAATGAATCTTTTTTTTTTTACTGTGAAAATGGCACTTTGGGACTGTGAAAGGGTTAGGGTTAGGGTTAGGGTTTTGGCCCTGTTGTCCCAAACTGCCCCAGCACTTCCCACATTGCTCAAAGTGGCTAGCTTTCATCCCAACACAGTTTATAGGGCCATACGGTACATAGTTTTGAAGTTACAGACTAAGCTAAGCAAAAGTGAACCAGGCCTTTTTACTGTGAAAATGGCACTTTGGGACTGTGAAAGTGACATTTTGGCCCTGTTGTCCCAAACTGCCCCAGCACTTCCCACATTGCTCAAAGTGGCTAGCTTTCATCCCAACACAGTTTATAGGGCCATACGGTACATAGTTTTCAAGTTACAGACTAAGCTAAGCAAAATTAATCTTTTTTTTTTTACTGTGAAAATGGCACTTTGGGACTGTGAAAGGGTTGGGGTTAGGGTTAGGGTTTTGGCCCTGTTGTCCCAAACTGCCCCAGCACTTCCCACATTGCTCAAAGTGGCTAGCTTTCATCCCAACACAGTTTATAGGGCCATACGGTACATAGTTTTCAAGTTACAGACTAAGCTAAGCAAAATGAATCTTTTTTTTTTTACTGTGAAAATGGCACTTTGGGACTGTGAAAGGGTTAGGGTTAGGGTTAGGGTTTTGGCCCTGTTGTCCCAAACTGCCCCAGCACTTCCCACATTGCTCAAAGTGGCTAGCTTTCATCCCAACACAGTTTATAGGGCCATACGGTACATAGTTTTCAAGTTACAGACTAAGCTAAGCAAAAGTGAACCAGGCCTTTTTACTGTGAAAATGGCACTTTGGGACTGTGAAAGTGACATTTTGGCCCTGTTGTCCCAAACTGCCCCAGCACTTCCCACATTGCTCAAAGTGGCTAGCTTTCATCCCAACACAGTTTATAGGGCCATACGGTACATAGTTTTCAAGTTACAGACTAAGCTAAGCAAAATGAATCTTTTTTTTTTTACTGTGAAAATGGCACTTTGGGACTGTGAAAGGGTTAGGGTTAGGGTTAGGGTTTTGGCCCTGTTGTCCCAAACTGCCCCAGCACTTCCCACATTGCTCAAAGTGGCTAGCTTTCATCCCAACACAGTTTATAGGGCCATACGGTACATAGTTTTCAAGTTACAGACTAAGCTAAGCAAAAGTGAACCAGGCCTTTTTACTGTGAAAATGGCACTTTGGGACTGTGAAAGTGACATTTTGGCCCTGTTGTCCCAAATTGCCCCAGCACTTCCCACATTGCTCAAAGTGGCTAGCTTTCATCCCAACAAAGTTTATAGGGCCATACGGTACATAGTTTTCAAGTTACAGACTAAGCTAAGCAAAATTAATCTTTTTTTTTTTACTGTGAAAATGGCACTTTGGGACTGTGAAAGGGTTGGGGTTAGGGTTAGGGTTTTGGCCCTGTTGTCCCAAACTGCCCCAGCACTTCCCACATTGCTCAAAGTGGCTAGCTTTCATCCCAACACAGTTTATAGGGCCATACGGTACATAGTTTTCAAGTTACAGACTAAGCTAAGCAAAATGAATCTTTTTTTTTTTACTGTGAAAATGGCACTTTGGGACTGTGAAAGGGTTAGGGTTAGGGTTAGGGTTTTGGCCCTGTTGTCCCAAACTGCCCCAGCACTTCCCACATTGCTCAAAGTGGCTAGCTTTCATCCCAACACAGTTTATAGGGCCATACGGTACATAGTTTTCAAGTTACAGACTAAGCTAAGCAAAAGTGAACCAGGCCTTTTTACTGTGAAAATGGCACTTTGGGACTGTGAAAGTGACATTTTGGCCCTGTTGTCCCAAACTGCCCCAGCACTTCCCACATTGCTCAAAGTGGCTAGCTTTCATCCCAACACAGTTTATAGGGCCATACGGTACATAGTTTTCAAGTTACAGACTAAGCTAAGCAAAATGAATCTTTTTTTTTTTACTGTGAAAATGGCACTTTGGGACTGTGAAAGGGTTGGGGTTAGGGTTAGGGTTTTGGCCCTGTTGTCCCAAACTGCCCCAGCACTTCCCACATTGCTCAAAGTGGCTAGCTTTCATCCCAACACAGTTTATAGGGCCATACGGTACATAGTTTTCAAGTTACAGACTAAGCTAAGCAAAATGAATCTTTTTTTTTTTACTGTGAAAATGGCACTTTGGGACTGTGAAAGGGTTAGGGTTAGGGTTAGGGTTTTGGCCCTGTTGTCCCAAACTGCCCCAGCACTTCCCACATTGCTCAAAGTGGCTAGCTTTCATCCCAACACAGTTTATAGGGCCATACGGTACATAGTTTTGAAGTTACAGACTAAGCTAAGCAAAAGTGAACCAGGCCTTTTTACTGTGAAAATGGCACTTTGGGACTGTGAAAGTGACATTTTGGCCCTGTTGTCCCAAACTGCCCCAGCACTTCCCACATTGCTCAAAGTGGCTAGCTTTCATCCCAACACAGTTTATAGGGCCATACGGTACATAGTTTTCAAGTTACAGACTAAGCTAAGCAAAAGTGAACCAGGCCTTTTTACTGTGAAAATGGCACTTTGGGACTGTGAAAGTGACATTTTGGCCCTGTTGTCCCAAACTGCCCCAGCACTTCCCACATTGCTCAAAGTGGCTAGCTTTCATCCCAACACAGTTTATAGGGCCATACGGTACATAGTTTTCAAGTTACAGACTAAGCTAAGCAAAAGTGAACCAGGCCTTTTTACTGTGAAAATGGCACTTTGGGACTGTGAAAGTGACATTTTGGCCCTGTTGTCCCAAACTGCCCCAGCACTTCCCACATTGCTCAAAGTGGCTAGCTTCATCCCAACACAGTTTATAGGGCCATACGGTACATAGTTTTCAAGTTACAGACTAAGCTAAGCAAAATGAATCTTTTTTTTTTTACTGTGAAAATGGCACTTTGGGACTGTGAAAGGGTTAGGGTTAGGGTTAGGGTTTTGGCCCTGTTGTCCCAAACTGCCCCAGCACTTCCCACATTGCTCAAAGTGGCTAGCTTTCATCCCAACACAGTTTATAGGGCCATACGGTACATAGTTTTGAAGTTACAGACTAAGCTAAGCAAAAGTGAACCAGGCCTTTTTACTGTGAAAATGGCACTTTGGGACTGTGAAAGTGACATTTTGGCCCTGTTGTCCCAAACTGCCCCAGCACTTCCCACATTGCTCAAAGTGGCTAGCTTTCATCCCAACACAGTTTATAGGGCCATACGGTACATAGTTTTCAAGTTACAGACTAAGCTAAGCAAAATGAATCTTTTTTTTTTTACTGTGAAAATGGCACTTTGGGACTGTGAAAGGGTTGGGGTTAGGGTTAGGGTTTTGGCCCTGTTGTCCCAAACTGCCCCAGCACTTCCCACATTGCTCAAAGTGGCTAGCTTTCATCCCAACACAGTTTATAGGGCCATACGGTACATAGTTTTCAAGTTACAGACTAAGCTAAGCAAAATTAATCTTTTTTTTTTTACTGTGAAAATGGCACTTTGGGACTGTGAAAGGGTTAGGGTTAGGGTTAGGGTTTTGGCCCTGTTGTCCCAAACTGCCCCAGCACTTCCCACATTGCTCAAAGTGGCTAGCTTTCATCCCAACACAGTTTATAGGGCCATACGGTACATAGTTTTGAAGTTACAGACTAAGCTAAGCAAAAGTGAACCAGGCCTTTTTACTGTGAAAATGGCACTTTGGGACTGTGAAAGTGACATTTTGGCCCTGTTGTCCCAAACTGCCCCAGCACTTCCCACATTGCTCAAAGTGGCTAGCTTTCATCCCAACACAGTTTATAGGGCCATACGGTACATAGTTTTCAAGTTACAGACTAAGCTAAGCAAAAGTGAACCAGGCCTTTTTACTGTGAAAATGGCACTTTGGGACTGTGAAAGTGACATTTTGGCCCTGTTGTCCCAAACTGCCCCAGCACTTCCCACATTGCTCAAAGTGGCTAGCTTTCATCCCAACACAGTTTATAGGGCCATACGGTACATAGTTTTCAAGTTACAGACTAAGCTAAGCAAAAGTGAACCAGGCCTTTTTACTGTGAAAATGGCACTTTGGGACTGTGAAAGTGACATTTTGGCCCTGTTGTCCCAAACTGCCCCAGCACTTCCCACATTGCTCAAAGTGGCTAGCTTCATCCCAACACAGTTTATAGGGCCATACGGTACATAGTTTTCAAGTTACAGACTAAGCTAAGCAAAATGAATCTTTTTTTTTTTACTGTGAAAATGGCACTTTGGGACTGTGAAAGGGTTAGGGTTAGGGTTAGGGTTTTGGCCCTGTTGTCCCAAACTGCCCCAGCACTTCCCACATTGCTCAAAGTGGCTAGCTTTCATCCCAACACAGTTTATAGGGCCATACGGTACATAGTTTTGAAGTTACAGACTAAGCTAAGCAAAAGTGAACCAGGCCTTTTTACTGTGAAAATGGCACTTTGGGACTGTGAAAGTGACATTTTGGCCCTGTTGTCCCAAACTGCCCCAGCACTTCCCACATTGCTCAAAGTGGCTAGCTTTCATCCCAACACAGTTTATAGGGCCATACGGTACATAGTTTTCAAGTTACAGACTAAGCTAAGCAAAATGAATCTTTTTTTTTTTACTGTGAAAATGGCACTTTGGGACTGTGAAAGGGTTGGGGTTAGGGTTAGGGTTTTGGCCCTGTTGTCCCAAACTGCCCCAGCACTTCCCACATTGCTCAAAGTGGCTAGCTTTCATCCCAACACAGTTTATAGGGCCATACGGTACATAGTTTTCAAGTTACAGACTAAGCTAAGCAAAATTAATCTTTTTTTTTTTACTGTGAAAATGGCACTTTGGGACTGTGAAAGGGTTAGGGTTAGGGTTAGGGTTTTGGCCCTGTTGTCCCAAACTGCCCCAGCACTTCCCACATTGCTCAAAGTGGCTAGCTTTCATCCCAACACAGTTTATAGGGCCATACGGTACATAGTTTTGAAGTTACAGACTAAGCTAAGCAAAAGTGAACCAGGCCTTTTTACTGTGAAAATGGCACTTTGGGACTGTGAAAGTGACATTTTGGCCCTGTTGTCCCAAACTGCCCCAGCACTTCCCACATTGCTCAAAGTGGCTAGCTTTCATCCCAACACAGTTTATAGGGCCATACGGTACATAGTTTTCAAGTTACAGACTAAGCTAAGCAAAAGTGAACCAGGCCTTTTTACTGTGAAAATGGCACTTTGGGACTGTGAAAGTGACATTTTGGCCCTGTTGTCCCAAACTGCCCCAGCACTTCCCACATTGCTCAAAGTGGCTAGCTTTCATCCCAACACAGTTTATAGGGCCATACGGTACATAGTTTTCAAGTTACAGACTAAGCTAAGCAAAATGAATCTTTTTTTTTTTACTGTGAAAATGGCACTTTGGGACTGTGAAAGGGTTAGGGTTAGGGTTAGGGTTTTGGCCCTGTTGTCCCAAACTGCCCCAGCACTTCCCACATTGCTCAAAGTGGCTAGCTTTCATCCCAACACAGTTTATAGGGCCATACGGTACATAGTTTTCAAGTTACAGACTAAGCTAAGCAAAATTAATCTTTTTTTTTTTACTGTGAAAATGGCACTTTGGGACTGTGAAAGGGTTAGGGTTAGGGTTAGGGTTTTGGCCCTGTTGTCCCAAACTGCCCCAGCACTTCCCACATTGCTCAAAGTGGCTAGCTTTCATCCCAACACAGTTTATAGGGCCATACGGTACATAGTTTTGAAGTTACAGACTAAGCTAAGCAAAAGTGAACCAGGCCTTTTTACTGTGAAAATGGCACTTTGGGACTGTGAAAGTGACATTTTGGCCCTGTTGTCCCAAACTGCCCCAGCACTTCCCACATTGCTCAAAGTGGCTAGCTTTCATCCCAACACAGTTTATAGGGCCATACGGTACATAGTTTTCAAGTTACAGACTAAGCTAAGCAAAAGTGAACCAGGCCTTTTTACTGTGAAAATGGCACTTTGGGACTGTGAAAGTGACATTTTGGCCCTGTTGTCCCAAACTGCCCCAGCACTTCCCACATTGCTCAAAGTGGCTAGCTTTCATCCCAACACAGTTTATAGGGCCATACGGTACATAGTTTTCAAGTTACAGACTAAGCTAAGCAAAATGAATCTTTTTTTTTTTACTGTGAAAATGGCACTTTGGGACTGTGAAAGGGTTAGGGTTAGGGTTAGGGTTTTGGCCCTGTTGTCCCAAACTGCCCCAGCACTTCCCACATTGCTCAAAGTGGCTAGCTTTCATCCCAACACAGTTTATAGGGCCATACGGTACATAGTTTTCAAGTTACAGACTAAGCTAAGCAAAAGTGAACCAGGCCTTTTTACTGTGAAAACGGCACTTTG
Source organism: Protomyctophum bolini (assembly GCF_963924005.1). Classification (NCBI taxonomy): domain Eukaryota; kingdom Metazoa; phylum Chordata; class Actinopteri; order Myctophiformes; family Myctophidae; genus Protomyctophum; species Protomyctophum bolini. The sequence continues at coordinate 64,127 of NW_027665550.1, forward strand.
GGACTGTGAAAGTGACATTTTGGCCCTGTTGTCCCAAACTGCCCCAGCACTTCCCACATTGCTCAAAGTGGCTAGCTTTCATCCCAACACAGTTTATAGGGCCATACGGTACATAGTTTTCAAGTTACAGACTAAGCTAAGCAAAATGAATCTTTTTTTTTTTACTGTGAAAATGGCACTTTGGGACTGTGAAAGGGTTAGGGTTAGGGTTAGGGTTTTGGCCCTGTTGTCCCAAACTGCCCCAGCACTTCCCACATTGCTCAAAGTGGCTAGCTTTCATCCCAACACAGTTTATAGGGCCATACGGTACATAGTTTTCAAGTTACAGACTAAGCTAAGCAAAAGTGAACCAGGCCTTTTTACTGTGAAAACGGCACTTTGGGACTGTGAAAGTGACATTTTGGCCCTGTTGTCCCAAACTGCCCCAGCACTTCCCACATTGCTCAAAGTGGCTAGCTTTCATCCCAACACAGTTTATAGGGCCATACGGTACATAGTTTTCAAGTTACAGACTAAGCTAAGCAAAATGAATCTTTTTTTTTTTACTGTGAAAATGGCACTTTGGGACTGTGAAAGGGTTAGGGTTAGGGTTAGGGTTAGGGTTTTGGCCCTGTTGTCCCAAACTGCCCCAGCACTTCCCACATTGCTCAAAGTGGCTAGCTTTCATCCCAACACAGTTTATAGGGCCATACGGTACATAGTTTTCAAGTTACAGACTAAGCTAAGCAAAATGAATCTTTTTTTTTTTACTGTGAAAATGGCACTTTGGGACTGTGAAAGGGTTAGGGTTAGGGTTAGGGTTAGGGTTTTGGCCCTGTTGTCCCAAACTGCCCCAGCACTTCCCACATTGCTCAAAGTGGCTAGCTTTCATCCCAACACAGTTTATAGGGCCATACGGTACATAGTTTTCAAGTTACAGACTAAGCTAAGCAAAAGTGAACCAGGCCTTTTTACTGTGAAAATGGCACTTTGGGACTGTGAAAGTGACATTTTGGCCCTGTTGTCCCAAACTGCCCCAGCACTTCCCACATTGCTCAAAGTGGCTAGCTTTCATCCCAACACAGTTTATAGGGCCATACGGTACATAGTTTTCAAGTTACAGACTAAGCTAAGCAAAATTAATCTTTTTTTTTTTACTGTGAAAATGGCACTTTGGGACTGTGAAAGGGTTGGGGTTAGGGTTAGGGTTTTGGCCCTGTTGTCCCAAACTGCCCCAGCACTTCCCACATTGCTCAAAGTGGCTAGCTTTCATCCCAACACAGTTTATAGGGCCATACGGTACATAGTTTTCAAGTTACAGACTAAGCTAAGCAAAATGAATCTTTTTTTTTTTACTGTGAAAATGGCACTTTGGGACTGTGAAAGGGTTAGGGTTAGGGTTAGGGTTTTGGCCCTGTTGTCCCAAACTGCCCCAGCACTTCCCACATTGCTCAAAGTGGCTAGCTTTCATCCCAACACAGTTTATAGGGCCATACGGTACATAGTTTTCAAGTTACAGACTAAGCTAAGCAAAAGTGAACCAGGCCTTTTTACTGTGAAAATGGCACTTTGGGACTGTGAAAGTGACATTTTGGCCCTGTTGTCCCAAACTGCCCCAGCACTTCCCACATTGCTCAAAGTGGCTAGCTTTCATCCCAACACAGTTTATAGGGCCATACGGTACATAGTTTTCAAGTTACAGACTAAGCTAAGCAAAATGAATCTTTTTTTTTTTACTGTGAAAATGGCACTTTGGGACTGTGAAAGGGTTGGGGTTAGGGTTAGGGTTTTGGCCCTGTTGTCCCAAACTGCCCCAGCACTTCCCACATTGCTCAAAGTGGCTAGCTTTCATCCCAACACAGTTTATAGGGCCATACGGTACATAGTTTTCAAGTTACAGACTAAGCTAAGCAAAAGTGAACCAGGCCTTTTTACTGTGAAAACGGCACTTTGGGACTGTGAAAGTGACATTTTGGCCCTGTTGTCCCAAACTGCCCCAGCACTTCCCACATTGCTCAAAGTGGCTAGCTTTCATCCCAACACAGTTTATAGGGCCATACGGTACATAGTTTTCAAGTTACAGACTAAGCTAAGCAAAAGTGAACCAGGCCTTTTTACTGTGAAAATGGCACTTTGGGACTGTGAAAGTGACATTTTGGCCCTGTTGTCCCAAACTGCCCCAGCACTTCCCACATTGCTCAAAGTGGCTAGCTTTCATCCCAACACAGTTTATAGGGCCATACGGTACATAGTTTTCAAGTTACAGACTAAGCTAAGCAAAATTAATCTTTTTTTTTTTACTGTGAAAATGGCACTTTGGGACTGTGAAAGGGTTAGGGTTAGGGTTAGGGTTTTGGCCCTGTTGTCCCAAACTGCCCCAGCACTTCCCACATTGCTCAAAGTGGCTAGCTTTCATCCCAACACAGTTTATAGGGCCATACGGTACATAGTTTTCAAGTTACAGACTAAGCTAAGCAAAAGTGAACCAGGCCTTTTTACTGTGAAAATGGCACTTTGGGACTGTGAAAGTGACATTTTGGCCCTGTTGTCCCAAACTGCCCCAGCACTTCCCACATTGCTCAAAGTGGCTAGCTTTCATCCCAACACAGTTTATAGGGCCATACGGTACATAGATTTCAAGTTACAGACTAAGCTAAGCAAAATGAATCTTTTTTTTTTTACTGTGAAAATGGCACTTTGGGACTGTGAAAGGGTTGGGGTTAGGGTTAGGGTTTTGGCCCTGTTGTCCCAAACTGCCCCAGCACTTCCCACATTGCTCAAAGTGGCTAGCTTTCATCCCAACACAGTTTATAGGGCCATACGGTACATAGTTTTCAAGTTACAGACTAAGCTAAGCAAAATGAATCTTTTTTTTTTTACTGTGAAAATGGCACTTTGGGACTGTGAAAGGTTTGGGTTAGGGTTAGGGTTTTGGCCCTGTTGTCCCAAACTGCCCCAGCACTTCCCACATTGCTCAAAGTGGCTAGCTTTCATCCCAACACAGTTTATAGGGCCATACGGTACATAGTTTTCAAGTTACAGACTAAGCTAAGCAAAAGTGAACCAGGCCTTTTTACTGTGAAAATGGCACTTTGGGACTGTGAAAGTGACATTTTGGCCCTGTTGTCCCAAACTGCCCCAGCACTTCCCACATTGCTCAAAGTGGCTAGCTTTCATCCCAACACAGTTTATAGGGCCATACGGTACATAGTTTTCAAGTTACAGACTAAGCTAAGCAAAATGAATCTTTTTTTTTTTACTGTGAAAATGGCACTTTGGGACTGTGAAAGGGTTAGGGTTAGGGTTAGGGTTTTGGCCCTGTTGTCCCAAACTGCCCCAGCACTTCCCACATTGCTCAAAGTGGCTAGCTTTCATCCCAACACAGTTTATAGGGCCATACGGTACATAGTTTTCAAGTTACAGACTAAGCTAAGCAAAAGTGAACCAGGCCTTTTTACTGTGAAAATGGCACTTTGGGACTGTGAAAGTGACATTTTGGCCCTGTTGTCCCAAACTGCCCCAGCACTTCCCACATTGCTCAAAGTGGCTAGCTTTCATCCCAACACAGTTTATAGGGCCATACGGTACATAGTTTTCAAGTTACAGACTAAGCTAAGCAAAATGAATCTTTTTTTTTTTACTGTGAAAATGGCACTTTGGGACTGTGAAAGGGTTGGGGTTAGGGTTAGGGTTTTGGCCCTGTTGTCCCAAACTGCCCCAGCACTTCCCACATTGCTCAAAGTGGCTAGCTTTCATCCCAACACAGTTTATAGGGCCATACGGTACATAGTTTTCAAGTTACAGACTAAGCTAAGCAAAAGTGAACCAGGCCTTTTTACTGTGAAAACGGCACTTTGGGACTGTGAAAGTGACATTTTGGCCCTGTTGTCCCAAACTGCCCCAGCACTTCCCACATTGCTCAAAGTGGCTAGCTTTCATCCCAACACAGTTTATAGGGCCATACGGTACATAGTTTTCAAGTTACAGACTAAGCTAAGCAAAAGTGAACCAGGCCTTTTTACTGTGAAAATGGCACTTTGGGACTGTGAAAGTGACATTTTGGCCCTGTTGTCCCAAACTGCCCCAGCACTTCCCACATTGCTCAAAGTGGCTAGCTTTCATCCCAACACAGTTTATAGGGCCATACGGTACATAGTTTTCAAGTTACAGACTAAGCTAAGCAAAATTAATCTTTTTTTTTTTACTGTGAAAATGGCACTTTGGGACTGTGAAAGGGTTAGGGTTAGGGTTAGGGTTTTGGCCCTGTTGTCCCAAACTGCCCCAGCACTTCCCACATTGCTCAAAGTGGCTAGCTTTCATCCCAACACAGTTTATAGGGCCATACGGTACATAGTTTTCAAGTTACAGACTAAGCTAAGCAAAAGTGAACCAGGCCTTTTTACTGTGAAAATGGCACTTTGGGACTGTGAAAGTGACATTTTGGCCCTGTTGTCCCAAACTGCCCCAGCACTTCCCACATTGCTCAAAGTGGCTAGCTTTCATCCCAACACAGTTTATAGGGCCATACGGTACATAGATTTCAAGTTACAGACTAAGCTAAGCAAAATGAATCTTTTTTTTTTTACTGTGAAAATGGCACTTTGGGACTGTGAAAGGGTTGGGGTTAGGGTTAGGGTTTTGGCCCTGTTGTCCCAAACTGCCCCAGCACTTCCCACATTGCTCAAAGTGGCTAGCTTTCATCCCAACACAGTTTATAGGGCCATACGGTACATAGTTTTCAAGTTACAGACTAAGCTAAGCAAAATGAATCTTTTTTTTTTACTGTGAAAATGGCACTTTGGGACTGTGAAAGGTTTGGGTTAGGGTTAGGGTTTTGGCCCTGTTGTCCCAAACTGCCCCAGCACTTCCCACATTGCTCAAAGTGGCTAGCTTTCATCCCAACACAGTTTATAGGGCCATACGGTACATAGTTTTCAAGTTACAGACTAAGCTAAGCAAAAGTGAACCAGGCCTTTTTACTGTGAAAATGGCACTTTGGGACTGTGAAAGTGACATTTTGGCCCTGTTGTCCCAAACTGCCCCAGCACTTCCCACATTGCTCAAAGTGGCTAGCTTTCATCCCAACACAGTTTATAGGGCCATACGGTACATAGTTTTCAAGTTACAGACTAAGCTAAGCAAAATGAATCTTTTTTTTTTTACTGTGAAAATGGCACTTTGGGACTGTGAAAGGGTTAGGGTTAGGGTTAGGGTTTTGGCCCTGTTGTCCCAAACTGACCCAGCACTTCCCACATTGCTCAAAGTGGCTAGCTTTCATCCCAACACAGTTTATAGGGCCATACGGTACATAGTTTTCAAGTTACAGACTAAGCTAAGCAAAAGTGAACCAGGCCTTTTTACTGTGAAAATGGCACTTTGGGACTGTGAAAGTGACATTTTGGCCCTGTTGTCCCAAACTGCCCCAGCACTTCCCACATTGCTCAAAGTGGCTAGCTTTCATCCCAACACAGTTTATAGGGCCATACGGTACATAGTTTTCAAGTTACAGACTAAGCTAAGCAAAATGAATCTTTTTTTTTTTACTGTGAAAATGGCACTTTGGGACTGTGAAAGGGTTGGGGTTAGGGTTAGGGTTTTGGCCCTGTTGTCCCAAACTGCCCCAGCACTTCCCACATTGCTCAAAGTGGCTAGCTTTCATCCCAACACAGTTTATAGGGCCATACGGTACATAGTTTTCAAGTTACAGACTAAGCTAAGCAAAAGTGAACCAGGCCTTTTTACTGTGAAAATGGCACTTTGGGACTGTGAAAGTGACATTTTGGCCCTGTTGTCCCAAACTGCCCCAGCACTTCCCACATTGCTCAAAGTGGCTAGCTTTCATCCCAACACAGTTTATAGGGCCATACGGTACATAGTTTTCAAGTTACAGACTAAGCTAAGCAAAATGAATCTTTTTTTTTTTACTGTGAAAATGGCACTTTGGGACTGTGAAAGGGTTAGGGTTAGGGTTAGGGTTTTGGCCCTGTTGTCCCAAACTGCCCCAGCACTTCCCACATTGCTCAAAGTGGCTAGCTTTCATCCCAACACAGTTTATAGGGCCATACGGTACATAGTTTTCAAGTTACAGACTAAGCTAAGCAAAAGTGAACCAGGCCTTTTTACTGTGAAAACGGCACTTTGGGACTGTGAAAGTGACATTTTGGCCCTGTTGTCCCAAACTGCCCCAGCACTTCCCACATTGCTCAAAGTGGCTAGCTTTCATCCCAACACAGTTTATAGGGCCATACGGTACATAGTTTTCAAGTTACAGACTAAGCTAAGCAAAATGAATCTTTTTTTTTTTACTGTGAAAATGGCACTTTGGGACTGTGAAAGGGTTAGGGTTAGGGTTAGGGTTAGGGTTTTGGCCCTGTTGTCCCAAACTGCCCCAGCACTTCCCACATTGCTCAAAGTGGCTAGCTTTCATCCCAACACAGTTTATAGGGCCATACGGTACATAGTTTTCAAGTTACAGACTAAGCTAAGCAAAATGAATCTTTTTTTTTTTACTGTGAAAATGGCACTTTGGGACTGTGAAAGGGTTAGGGTTAGGGTTAGGGTTAGGGTTTTGGCCCTGTTGTCCCAAACTGCCCCAGCACTTCCCACATTGCTCAAAGTGGCTAGCTTTCATCCCAACACAGTTTATAGGGCCATACGGTACATAGTTTTCAAGTTACAGACTAAGCTAAGCAAAAGTGAACCAGGCCTTTTTACTGTGAAAATGGCACTTTGGGACTGTGAAAGTGACATTTTGGCCCTGTTGTCCCAAACTGCCCCAGCACTTCCCACATTGCTCAAAGTGGCTAGCTTTCATCCCAACACAGTTTATAGGGCCATACGGTACATAGTTTTCAAGTTACAGACTAAGCTAAGCAAAATTAATCTTTTTTTTTTACTGTGAAAATGGCACTTTGGGACTGTGAAAGGGTTGGGGTTAGGGTTAGGGTTTTGGCCCTGTTGTCCCAAACTGCCCCAGCACTTCCCACATTGCTCAAAGTGGCTAGCTTTCATCCCAACACAGTTTATAGGGCCATACGGTACATAGTTTTCAAGTTACAGACTAAGCTAAGCAAAATGAATCTTTTTTTTTTTACTGTGAAAATGGCACTTTGGGACTGTGAAAGGGTTAGGGTTAGGGTTAGGGTTTTGGCCCTGTTGTCCCAAACTGCCCCAGCACTTCCCACATTGCTCAAAGTGGCTAGCTTTCATCCCAACACAGTTTATAGGGCCATACGGTACATAGTTTTCAAGTTACAGACTAAGCTAAGCAAAAGTGAACCAGGCCTTTTTACTGTGAAAATGGCACTTTGGGACTGTGAAAGTGACATTTTGGCCCTGTTGTCCCAAACTGCCCCAGCACTTCCCACATTGCTCAAAGTGGCTAGCTTTCATCCCAACACAGTTTATAGGGCCATACGGTACATAGTTTTCAAGTTACAGACTAAGCTAAGCAAAATGAATCTTTTTTTTTTTACTGTGAAAATGGCACTTTGGGACTGTGAAAGGGTTGGGGTTAGGGTTAGGGTTTTGGCCCTGTTGTCCCAAACTGCCCCAGCACTTCCCACATTGCTCAAAGTGGCTAGCTTTCATCCCAACACAGTTTATAGGGCCATACGGTACATAGTTTTCAAGTTACAGACTAAGCTAAGCAAAAGTGAACCAGGCCTTTTTACTGTGAAAACGGCACTTTGGGACTGTGAAAGTGACATTTTGGCCCTGTTGTCCCAAACTGCCCCAGCACTTCCCACATTGCTCAAAGTGGCTAGCTTTCATCCCAACACAGTTTATAGGGCCATACGGTACATAGTTTTCAAGTTACAGACTAAGCTAAGCAAAAGTGAACCAGGCCTTTTTACTGTGAAAATGGCACTTTGGGACTGTGAAAGTGACATTTTGGCCCTGTTGTCCCAAACTGCCCCAGCACTTCCCACATTGCTCAAAGTGGCTAGCTTTCATCCCAACACAGTTTATAGGGCCATACGGTACATAGTTTTCAAGTTACAGACTAAGCTAAGCAAAATTAATCTTTTTTTTTTTACTGTGAAAATGGCACTTTGGGACTGTGAAAGGGTTAGGGTTAGGGTTAGGGTTTTGGCCCTGTTGTCCCAAACTGCCCCAGCACTTCCCACATTGCTCAAAGTGGCTAGCTTTCATCCCAACACAGTTTATAGGGCCATACGGTACATAGTTTTCAAGTTACAGACTAAGCTAAGCAAAAGTGAACCAGGCCTTTTTACTGTGAAAATGGCACTTTGGGACTGTGAAAGTGACATTTTGGCCCTGTTGTCCCAAACTGCCCCAGCACTTCCCACATTGCTCAAAGTGGCTAGCTTTCATCCCAACACAGTTTATAGGGCCATACGGTACATAGATTTCAAGTTACAGACTAAGCTAAGCAAAATGAATCTTTTTTTTTTTACTGTGAAAATGGCACTTTGGGACTGTGAAAGGGTTAGGGTTAGGGTTAGGGTTTTGGCCCTGTTGTCCCAAACTGCCCCAGCACTTCCCACATTGCTCAAAGTGGCTAGCTTTCATCCCAACACAGTTTATAGGGCCATACGGTACATAGTTTTCAAGTTACAGACTAAGCTAAGCAAAAGTGAACCAGGCCTTTTTACTGTGAAAATGGCACTTTGGGACTGTGAAAGTGACATTTTGGCCCTGTTGTCCCAAACTGCCCCAGCACTTCCCACATTGCTCAAAGTGGCTAGCTTTCATCCCAACACAGTTTATAGGGCCATACGGTACATAGATTTCAAGTTACAGACTAAGCTAAGCAAAATGAATCTTTTTTTTTTTACTGTGAAAATGGCACTTTGGGACTGTGAAAGGGTTGGGGTTAGGGTTAGGGTTTTGGCCCTGTTGTCCCAAACTGCCCCAGCACTTCCCACATTGCTCAAAGTGGCTAGCTTTCATCCCAACACAGTTTATAGGGCCATACGGTACATAGTTTTCAAGTTACAGACTAAGCTAAGCAAAATGAATCTTTTTTTTTTTACTGTGAAAATGGCACTTTGGGACTGTGAAAGGTTTGGGTTAGGGTTAGGGTTTTGGCCCTGTTGTCCCAAACTGCCCCAGCACTTCCCACATTGCTCAAAGTGGCTAGCTTTCATCCCAACACAGTTTATAGGGCCATACGGTACATAGTTTTCAAGTTACAGACTAAGCTAAGCAAAAGTGAACCAGGCCTTTTTACTGTGAAAATGGCACTTTGGGACTGTGAAAGTGACATTTTGGCCCTGTTGTCCCAAACTGCCCCAGCACTTCCCACATTGCTCAAAGTGGCTAGCTTTCATCCCAACACAGTTTATAGGGCCATACGGTACATAGTTTTCAAGTTACAGACTAAGCTAAGCAAAATGAATCTTTTTTTTTTTACTGTGAAAATGGCACTTTGGGACTGTGAAAGGGTTAGGGTTAGGGTTAGGGTTTTGGCCCTGTTGTCCCAAACTGCCCCAGCACTTCCCACATTGCTCAAAGTGGCTAGCTTTCATCCCAACACAGTTTATAGGGCCATACGGTACATAGTTTTCAAGTTACAGACTAAGCTAAGCAAAAGTGAACCAGGCCTTTTTACTGTGAAAATGGCACTTTGGGACTGTGAAAGTGACATTTTGGCCCTGTTGTCCCAAACTGCCCCAGCACTTCCCACATTGCTCAAAGTGGCTAGCTTTCATCCCAACACAGTTTATAGGGCCATACGGTACATAGTTTTCAAGTTACAGACTAAGCTAAGCAAAATGAATCTTTTTTTTTTTACTGTGAAAATGGCACTTTGGGACTGTGAAAGGGTTGGGGTTAGGGTTAGGGTTTTGGCCCTGTTGTCCCAAACTGCCCCAGCACTTCCCACATTGCTCAAAGTGGCTAGCTTTCATCCCAACACAGTTTATAGGGCCATACGGTACATAGTTTTCAAGTTACAGACTAAGCTAAGCAAAAGTGAACCAGGCCTTTTTACTGTGAAAACGGCACTTTGGGACTGTGAAAGTGACATTTTGGCCCTGTTGTCCCAAACTGCCCCAGCACTTCCCACATTGCTCAAAGTGGCTAGCTTTCATCCCAACACAGTTTATAGGGCCATACGGTACATAGTTTTCAAGTTACAGACTAAGCTAAGCAAAAGTGAACCAGGCCTTTTTACTGTGAAAATGGCACTTTGGGACTGTGAAAGTGACATTTTGGCCCTGTTGTCCCAAACTGCCCCAGCACTTCCCACATTGCTCAAAGTGGCTAGCTTTCATCCCAACACAGTTTATAGGGCCATACGGTACATAGTTTTCAAGTTACAGACTAAGCTAAGCAAAATTAATCTTTTTTTTTTTACTGTGAAAATGGCACTTTGGGACTGTGAAAGGGTTAGGGTTAGGGTTAGGGTTTTGGCCCTGTTGTCCCAAACTGCCCCAGCACTTCCCACATTGCTCAAAGTGGCTAGCTTTCATCCCAACACAGTTTATAGGGCCATACGGTACATAGTTTTCAAGTTACAGACTAAGCTAAGCAAAAGTGAACCAGGCCTTTTTACTGTGAAAATGGCACTTTGGGACTGTGAAAGTGACATTTTGGCCCTGTTGTCCCAAACTGCCCCAGCACTTCCCACATTGCTCAAAGTGGCTAGCTTTCATCCCAACACAGTTTATAGGGCCATACGGTACATAGATTTCAAGTTACAGACTAAGCTAAGCAAAATGAATCTTTTTTTTTTTACTGTGAAAATGGCACTTTGGGACTGTGAAAGGGTTGGGGTTAGGGTTAGGGTTTTGGCCCTGTTGTCCCAAACTGCCCCAGCACTTCCCACATTGCTCAAAGTGGCTAGCTTTCATCCCAACACAGTTTATAGGGCCATACGGTACATAGTTTTCAAGTTACAGACTAAGCTAAGCAAAATGAATCTTTTTTTTTTTACTGTGAAAATGGCACTTTGGGACTGTGAAAGGTTTGGGTTAGGGTTAGGGTTTTGGCCCTGTTGTCCCAAACTGCCCCAGCACTTCCCACATTGCTCAAAGTGGCTAGCTTTCATCCCAACACAGTTTATAGGGCCATACGGTACATAGTTTTCAAGTTACAGACTAAGCTAAGCAAAAGTGAACCAGGCCTTTTTACTGTGAAAATGGCACTTTGGGACTGTGAAAGTGACATTTTGGCCCTGTTGTCCCAAACTGCCCCAGCACTTCCCACATTGCTCAAAGTGGCTAGCTTTCATCCCAACACAGTTTATAGGGCCATACGGTACATAGTTTTCAAGTTACAGACTAAGCTAAGCAAAATGAATCTTTTTTTTTTTACTGTGAAAATGGCACTTTGGGACTGTGAAAGGGTTAGGGTTAGGGTTAGGGTTTTGGCCCTGTTGTCCCAAACTGCCCCAGCACTTCCCACATTGCTCAAAGTGGCTAGCTTTCATCCCAACACAGTTTATAGGGCCATACGGTACATAGTTTTCAAGTTACAGACTAAGCTAAGCAAAAGTGAACCAGGCCTTTTTACTGTGAAAATGGCACTTTGGGACTGTGAAAGTGACATTTTGGCCCTGTTGTCCCAAACTGCCCCAGCACTTCCCACATTGCTCAAAGTGGCTAGCTTTCATCCCAACACAGTTTATAGGGCCATACGGTACATAGTTTTCAAGTTACAGACTAAGCTAAGCAAAATGAATCTTTTTTTTTTTACTGTGAAAATGGCACTTTGGGACTGTGAAAGGGTTGGGGTTAGGGTTAGGGTTTTGGCCCTGTTGTCCCAAACTGCCCCAGCACTTCCCACATTGCTCAAAGTGGCTAGCTTTCATCCCAACACAGTTTATAGGGCCATACGGTACATAGTTTTCAAGTTACAGACTAAGCTAAGCAAAAGTGAACCAGGCCTTTTTACTGTGAAAATGGCACTTTGGGACTGTGAAAGTGACATTTTGGCCCTGTTGTCCCAAACTGCCCCAGCACTTCCCACATTGCTCAAAGTGGCTAGCTTTCATCCCAACACAGTTTATAGGGCCATACGGTACATAGTTTTCAAGTTACAGACTAAGCTAAGCAAAATGAATCTTTTTTTTTTTACTGTGAAAATGGCACTTTGGGACTGTGAAAGGGTTAGGGTTAGGGTTAGGGTTTTGGCCCTGTTGTCCCAAACTGCCCCAGCACTTCCCACATTGCTCAAAGTGGCTAGCTTTCATCCCAACACAGTTTATAGGGCCATACGGTACATAGTTTTCAAGTTACAGACTAAGCTAAGCAAAAGTGAACCAGGCCTTTTTACTGTGAAAACGGCACTTTGGGACTGTGAAAGTGACATTTTGGCCCTGTTGTCCCAAACTGCCCCAGCACTTCCCACATTGCTCAAAGTGGCTAGCTTTCATCCCAACACAGTTTATAGGGCCATACGGTACATAGTTTTCAAGTTACAGACTAAGCTAAGCAAAATGAATCTTTTTTTTTTTACTGTGAAAATGGCACTTTGGGACTGTGAAAGGGTTAGGGTTAGGGTTAGGGTTAGGGTTTTGGCCCTGTTGTCCCAAACTGCCCCAGCACTTCCCACATTGCTCAAAGTGGCTAGCTTTCATCCCAACACAGTTTATAGGGCCATACGGTACATAGTTTTCAAGTTACAGACTAAGCTAAGCAAAATGAATCTTTTTTTTTTTACTGTGAAAATGGCACTTTGGGACTGTGAAAGGGTTAGGGTTAGGGTTAGGGTTAGGGTTTTGGCCCTGTTGTCCCAAACTGCCCCAGCACTTCCCACATTGCTCAAAGTGGCTAGCTTTCATCCCAACACAGTTTATAGGGCCATACGGTACATAGTTTTCAAGTTACAGACTAAGCTAAGCAAAAGTGAACCAGGCCTTTTTACTGTGAAAATGGCACTTTGGGACTGTGAAAGTGACATTTTGGCCCTGTTGTCCCAAACTGCCCCAGCACTTCCCACATTGCTCAAAGTGGCTAGCTTTCATCCCAACACAGTTTATAGGGCCATACGGTACATAGTTTTCAAGTTACAGACTAAGCTAAGCAAAATTAATCTTTTTTTTTTTACTGTGAAAATGGCACTTTGGGACTGTGAAAGGGTTGGGGTTAGGGTTAGGGTTTTGGCCCTGTTGTCCCAAACTGCCCCAGCACTTCCCACATTGCTCAAAGTGGCTAGCTTTCATCCCAACACAGTTTATAGGGCCATACGGTACATAGTTTTCAAGTTACAGACTAAGCTAAGCAAAATGAATCTTTTTTTTTTTACTGTGAAAATGGCACTTTGGGACTGTGAAAGGGTTAGGGTTAGGGTTAGGGTTTTGGCCCTGTTGTCCCAAACTGCCCCAGCACTTCCCACATTGCTCAAAGTGGCTAGCTTTCATCCCAACACAGTTTATAGGGCCATACGGTACATAGTTTTCAAGTTACAGACTAAGCTAAGCAAAAGTGAACCAGGCCTTTTTACTGTGAAAATGGCACTTTGGGACTGTGAAAGTGACATTTTGGCCCTGTTGTCCCAAACTGCCCCAGCACTTCCCACATTGCTCAAAGTGGCTAGCTTTCATCCCAACACAGTTTATAGGGCCATACGGTACATAGTTTTCAAGTTACAGACTAAGCTAAGCAAAATGAATCTTTTTTTTTTTACTGTGAAAATGGCACTTTGGGACTGTGAAAGGGTTGGGGTTAGGGTTAGGGTTTTGGCCCTGTTGTCCCAAACTGCCCCAGCACTTCCCACATTGCTCAAAGTGGCTAGCTTTCATCCCAACACAGTTTATAGGGCCATACGGTACATAGTTTTCAAGTTACAGACTAAGCTAAGCAAAAGTGAACCAGGCCTTTTTACTGTGAAAACGGCACTTTGGGACTGTGAAAGTGACATTTTGGCCCTGTTGTCCCAAACTGCCCCAGCACTTCCCACATTGCTCAAAGTGGCTAGCTTTCATCCCAACACAGTTTATAGGGCCATACGGTACATAGTTTTCAAGTTACAGACTAAGCTAAGCAAAAGTGAACCAGGCCTTTTTACTGTGAAAATGGCACTTTGGGACTGTGAAAGTGACATTTTGGCCCTGTTGTCCCAAACTGCCCCAGCACTTCCCACATTGCTCAAAGTGGCTAGCTTTCATCCCAACACAGTTTATAGGGCCATACGGTACATAGTTTTCAAGTTACAGACTAAGCTAAGCAAAATTAATCTTTTTTTTTTTACTGTGAAAATGGCACTTTGGGACTGTGAAAGGGTTAGGGTTAGGGTTAGGGTTTTGGCCCTGTTGTCCCAAACTGCCCCAGCACTTCCCACATTGCTCAAAGTGGCTAGCTTTCATCCCAACACAGTTTATAGGGCCATACGGTACATAGTTTTCAAGTTACAGACTAAGCTAAGCAAAAGTGAACCAGGCCTTTTTACTGTGAAAATGGCACTTTGGGACTGTGAAAGTGACATTTTGGCCCTGTTGTCCCAAACTGCCCCAGCACTTCCCACATTGCTCAAAGTGGCTAGCTTTCATCCCAACACAGTTTATAGGGCCATACGGTACATAGATTTCAAGTTACAGACTAAGCTAAGCAAAATGAATCTTTTTTTTTTTACTGTGAAAATGGCACTTTGGGACTGTGAAAGGGTTGGGGTTAGGGTTAGGGTTTTGGCCCTGTTGTCCCAAACTGCCCCAGCACTTCCCACATTGCTCAAAGTGGCTAGCTTTCATCCCAACACAGTTTATAGGGCCATACGGTACATAGTTTTCAAGTTACAGACTAAGCTAAGCAAAATGAATCTTTTTTTTTTTACTGTGAAAATGGCACTTTGGGACTGTGAAAGGTTTGGGTTAGGGTTAGGGTTTTGGCCCTGTTGTCCCAAACTGCCCCAGCACTTCCCACATTGCTCAAAGTGGCTAGCTTTCATCCCAACACAGTTTATAGGGCCATACGGTACATAGTTTTCAAGTTACAGACTAAGCTAAGCAAAAGTGAACCAGGCCTTTTTACTGTGAAAATGGCACTTTGGGACTGTGAAAGTGACATTTTGGCCCTGTTGTCCCAAACTGCCCCAGCACTTCCCACATTGCTCAAAGTGGCTAGCTTTCATCCCAACACAGTTTATAGGGCCATACGGTACATAGTTTTCAAGTTACAGACTAAGCTAAGCAAAATGAATCTTTTTTTTTTTACTGTGAAAATGGCACTTTGGGACTGTGAAAGGGTTAGGGTTAGGGTTAGGGTTTTGGCCCTGTTGTCCCAAACTGCCCCAGCACTTCCCACATTGCTCAAAGTGGCTAGCTTTCATCCCAACACAGTTTATAGGGCCATACGGTACATAGTTTTCAAGTTACAGACTAAGCTAAGCAAAAGTGAACCAGGCCTTTTTACTGTGAAAATGGCACTTTGGGACTGTGAAAGTGACATTTTGGCCCTGTTGTCCCAAACTGCCCCAGCACTTCCCACATTGCTCAAAGTGGCTAGCTTTCATCCCAACACAGTTTATAGGGCCATACGGTACATAGTTTTCAAGTTACAGACTAAGCTAAGCAAAATGAATCTTTTTTTTTTTACTGTGAAAATGGCACTTTGGGACTGTGAAAGGGTTGGGGTTAGGGTTAGGGTTTTGGCCCTGTTGTCCCAAACTGCCCCAGCACTTCCCACATTGCTCAAAGTGGCTAGCTTTCATCCCAACACAGTTTATAGGGCCATACGGTACATAGTTTTCAAGTTACAGACTAAGCTAAGCAAAAGTGAACCAGGCCTTTTTACTGTGAAAATGGCACTTTGGGACTGTGAAAGTGACATTTTGGCCCTGTTGTCCCAAACTGCCCCAGCACTTCCCACATTGCTCAAAGTGGCTAGCTTTCATCCCAACACAGTTTATAGGGCCATACGGTACATAGTTTTCAAGTTACAGACTAAGCTAAGCAAAAGTGAACCAGGCCTTTTTACTGTGAAAATGGCACTTTGGGACTGTGAAAGTGACATTTTGGCCCTGTTGTCCCAAACTGCCCCAGCACTTCCCACATTGCTCAAAGTGGCTAGCTTTCATCCCAACACAGTTTATAGGGCCATACGGTACATAGTTTTCAAGTTACAGACTAAGCTAAGCAAAAGTGAACCAGGCCTTTTTACTGTGAAAATGGCACTTTGGGACTGTGAAAGTGACATTTTGGCCCTGTTGTCCCAAACTGCCCCAGCACTTCCCACATTGCTCAAAGTGGCTAGCTTTCATCCCAACACAGTTTATAGGGCCATACGGTACATAGTTTTCAAGTTACAGACTAAGCTAAGCAAAATGAATCTTTTTTTTTTTACTGTGAAAATGGCACTTTGGGACTGTGAAAGGGTTGGGGTTAGGGTTAGGGTTTTGGCCCTGTTGTCCCAAACTGCCCCAGCACTTCCCACATTGCTCAAAGTGGCTAGCTTTCATCCCAACACAGTTTATAGGGCCATACGGTACATAGTTTTCAAGTTACAGACTAAGCTAAGCAAAATGAATCTTTTTTTTTTTACTGTGAAAATGGCACTTTGGGACTGTGAAAGGGTTAGGGTTAGGGTTAGGGTTTTGGCCCTGTTGTCCCAAACTGCCCCAGCACTTCCCACATTGCTCAAAGTGGCTAGCTTTCATCCCAACACAGTTTATAGGGCCATACGGTACATAGTTTTCAAGTTACAGACTAAGCTAAGCAAAAGTGAACCAGGCCTTTTTACTGTGAAAATGGCACTTTGGGACTGTGAAAGTGACATTTTGGCCCTGTTGTCCCAAACTGCCCCAGCACTTCCCACATTGCTCAAAGTGGCTAGCTTTCATCCCAACACAGTTTATAGGGCCATACGGTACATAGTTTTCAAGTTACAGACTAAGCTAAGCAAAATGAATCTTTTTTTTTTTACTGTGAAAATGGCACTTTGGGACTGTGAAAGGGTTAGGGTTAGGGTTAGGGTTTTGGCCCTGTTGTCCCAAACTGCCCCAGCACTTCCCACATTGCTCAAAGTGGCTAGCTTTCATCCCAACACAGTTTATAGGGCCATACGGTACATAGTTTTCAAGTTACAGACTAAGCTAAGCAAAAGTGAACCAGGCCTTTTTACTGTGAAAATGGCACTTTGGGACTGTGAAAGTGACATTTTGGCCCTGTTGTCCCAAACTGCCCCAGCACTTCCCACATTGCTCAAAGTGGCTAGCTTTCATCCCAACACAGTTTATAGGGCCATACGGTACATAGTTTTCAAGTTACAGACTAAGCTAAGCAAAATGAATCTTTTTTTTTTTACTGTGAAAATGGCACTTTGGGACTGTGAAAGGGTTAGGGTTAGGGTTAGGGTTTTGGCCCTGTTGTCCCAAACTGCCCCAGCACTTCCCACATTGCTCAAAGTGGCTAGCTTTCATCCCAACACAGTTTATAGGGCCATACGGTACATAGTTTTCAAGTTACAGACTAAGCTAAGCAAAAGTGAACCAGGCCTTTTTACTGTGAAAATGGCACTTTGGGACTGTGAAAGTGACATTTTGGCCCTGTTGTCCCAAACTGCCCCAGCACTTCCCACATTGCTCAAAGTGGCTAGCTTTCATCCCAACAAAGTTTATAGGGCCATACGGTACATAGTTTTCAAGTTACAGACTAAGCAAAGCAAAATGAATCTTTTTTTTTTTACTGTGAAAATGGCACTTTGGGACTGTGAAAGGGTTGGGGTTAGGGTTAGGGTTTTGGCCCTGTTGTCCCAAACTGCCCCAGCACTTCCCACATTGCTCAAAGTGGCTAGCTTTCATCCCAACACAGTTTATAGGGCCATACGGTACATAGTTTTCAAGTTACAGACTAAGCTAAGCAAAATGAATCTTTTTTTTTTTACTGTGAAAATGGCACTTTGGGACTGTGAAAGGGTTAGGGTTAGGGTTAGGGTTTTGGCCCTGTTGTCCCAAACTGCCCCAGCACTTCCCACATTGCTCAAAGTGGCTAGCTTTCATCCCAACACAGTTTATAGGGCCATACGGTACATAGTTTTCAAGTTACAGACTAAGCTAAGCAAAATGAATCTTTTTTTTTTTACTGTGAAAATGGCACTTTGGGACTGTGAAAGGGTTAGGGTTAGGGTTAGGGTTTTGGCCCTGTTGTCCCAAACTGCCCCAGCACTTCCCACATTGCTCAAAGTGGCTAGCTTTCATCCCAACACAGTTTATAGGGCCATACGGTACATAGTTTTCAAGTTACAGACTAAGCTAAGCAAAATGAATCTTTTTTTTTTACTGTGAAAATGGCACTTTGGGACTGTGAAAGGGTTAGGGTTAGGGTTAGGGTTTTGGCCCTGTTGTCCCAAACTGCCCCAGCACTTCCCACATTGCTCAAAGTGGCTAGCTTTCATCCCAACACAGTTTATAGGGCCATACGGTACATAGTTTTCAAGTTACAGACTAAGCTAAGCAAAAGTGAACCAGGCCTTTTTACTGTGAAAATGGCACTTTGGGACTGTGAAAGTGACATTTTGGCCCTGTTGTCCCAAACTGCCCCAGCACTTCCCACATTGCTCAAAGTGGCTAGCTTTCATCCCAACACAGTTTATAGGGCCATACGGTACATAGTTTTCAAGTTACAGACTAAGCTAAGCAAAATGAATCTTTTTTTTTTACTGTGAAAATGGCACTTTGGGACTGTGAAAGGGTTAGGGTTAGGGTTAGGGTTTTGGCCCTGTTGTCCCAAACTGCCCCAGCACTTCCCACATTGCTCAAAGTGGCTAGCTTTCATCCCAACACAGTTTATAGGGCCATACGGTACATAGTTTTCAAGTTACAGACTAAGCTAAGCAAAAGTGAACCAGGCCTTTTTACTGTGAAAATGGCACTTTGGGACTGTGAAAGTGACATTTTGGCCCTGTTGTCCCAAACTGCCCCAGCACTTCCCACATTGCTCAAAGTGGCTAGCTTTCATCCCAACACAGTTTATAGGGCCATACGGTACATAGTTTTCAAGTTACAGACTAAGCTAAGCAAAATGAATCTTTTTTTTTTTACTGTGAAAATGGCACTTTGGGACTGTGAAAGGGTTAGGGTTAGGGTTAGGGTTTTGGCCCTGTTGTCCCAAACTGCCCCAGCACTTCCCACATTGCTCAAAGTGGCTAGCTTTCATCCCAACACAGTTTATAGGGCCATACGGTACATAGTTTTCAAGTTACAGACTAAGCTAAGCAAAAGTGAACCAGGCCTTTTTACTGTGAAAATGGCACTTTGGGACTGTGAAAGTGACATTTTGGCCCTGTTGTCCCAAACTGCCCCAGCACTTCCCACATTGCTCAAAGTGGCTAGCTTTCATCCCAACACAGTTTATAGGGCCATACGGTACATAGTTTTCAAGTTACAGACTAAGCTAAGCAAAATGAATCTTTTTTTTTTTACTGTGAAAATGGCACTTTGGGACTGTGAAAGGGTTAGGGTTAGGGTTAGGGTTTTGGCCCTGTTGTCCCAAACTGCCCCAGCACTTCCCACATTGCTCAAAGTGGCTAGCTTTCATCCCAACACAGTTTATAGGGCCATACGGTACATAGTTTTCAAGTTACAGACTAAGCTAAGCAAAAGTGAACCAGGCCTTTTTACTGTGAAAATGGCACTTTGGGACTGTGAAAGTGACATTTTGGCCCTGTTGTCCCAAACTGCCCCAGCACTTCCCACATTGCTCAAAGTGGCTAGCTTTCATCCCAACAAAGTTTATAGGGCCATACGGTACATAGTTTTCAAGTTACAGACTAAGCAAAGCAAAATGAATCTTTTTTTTTTTACTGTGAAAATGGCACTTTGGGACTGTGAAAGGGTTGGGGTTAGGGTTAGGGTTTTGGCCCTGTTGTCCCAAACTGCCCCAGCACTTCCCACATTGCTCAAAGTGGCTAGCTTTCATCCCAACACAGTTTATAGGGCCATACGGTACATAGTTTTCAAGTTACAGACTAAGCTAAGCAAAATGAATCTTTTTTTTTTTACTGTGAAAATGGCACTTTGGGACTGTGAAAGGGTTAGGGTTAGGGTTAGGGTTTTGGCCCTGTTGTCCCAAACTGCCCCAGCACTTCCCACATTGCTCAAAGTGGCTAGCTTTCATCCCAACACAGTTTATAGGGCCATACGGTACATAGTTTTCAAGTTACAGACTAAGCTAAGCAAAAGTGAACCAGGCCTTTTTACTGTGAAAATGGCACTTTGGGACTGTGAAAGTGACATTTTGGCCCTGTTGTCCCAAACTGCCCCAGCACTTCCCACATTGCTCAAAGTGGCTAGCTTTCATCCCAACACAGTTTATAGGGCCATACGGTACATAGTTTTCAAGTTACAGACTAAGCTAAGCAAAATGAATCTTTTTTTTTTTACTGTGAAAATGGCACTTTGGGACTGTGAAAGGGTTGGGGTTAGGGTTAGGGTTTTGGCCCTGTTGTCCCAAACTGCCCCAGCACTTCCCACATTGCTCAAAGTGGCTAGCTTTCATCCCAACACAGTTTATAGGGCCATACGGTACATAGTTTTCAAGTTACAGACTAAGCTAAGCAAAAGTGAACCAGGCCTTTTTACTGTGAAAATGGCACTTTGGGACTGTGAAAGTGACATTTTGGCCCTGTTGTCCCAAACTGCCCCAGCACTTCCCACATTGCTCAAAGTGGCTAGCTTTCATCCCAACACAGTTTATAGGGCCATACGGTACATAGTTTTCAAGTTACAGACTAAGCTAAGCAAAATTAATCTTTTTTTTTTTACTGTGAAAATGGCACTTTGGGACTGTGAAAGGGTTAGGGTTAGGGTTAGGGTTTTGGCCCTGTTGTCCCAAACTGCCCCAGCACTTCCCACATTGCTCAAAGTGGCTAGCTTTCATCCCAACACAGTTTATAGGGCCATACGGTACATAGTTTTCAAGTTACAGACTAAGCTAAGCAAAAGTGAACCAGGCCTTTTTACTGTGAAAACGGCACTTTGGGACTGTGAAAGTGACATTTTGGCCCTGTTGTCCCAAACTGCCCCAGCACTTCCCACATTGCTCAAAGTGGCTAGCTTTCATCCCAACACAGTTTATAGGGCCATACGGTACATAGTTTTCAAGTTACAGACTAAGCTAAGCAAAAGTGAACCAGGCCTTTTTACTGTGAAAATGGCACTTTGGGACTGTGAAAGTGACATTTTGGCCCTGTTGTCCCAAACTGCCCCAGCACTTCCCACATTGCTCAAAGTGGCTAGCTTTCATCCCAACACAGTTTATAGGGCCATACGGTACATAGTTTTCAAGTTACAGACTAAGCTAAGCAAAATGAATCTTTTTTTTTTTACTGTGAAAATGGCACTTTGGGACTGTGAAAGGGTTAGGGTTAGGGTTAGGGTTTTGGCCCTGTTGTCCCAAACTGCCCCAGCACTTCCCACATTGCTCAAAGTGGCTAGCTTTCATCCCAACACAGTTTATAGGGCCATACGGTACATAGTTTTCAAGTTACAGACTAAGCTAAGCAAAAGTGAACCAGGCCTTTTTACTGTGAAAACGGCACTTTGGGACTGTGAAAGTGACATTTTGGCCCTGTTGTCCCAAACTGCCCCAGCACTTCCCACATTGCTCAAAGTGGCTAGCTTTCATCCCAACACAGTTTATAGGGCCATACGGTACATAGTTTTCAAGTTACAGACTAAGCTAAGCAAAAGTGAACCAGGCCTTTTTACTGTGAAAATGGCACTTTGGGACTGTGAAAGTGACATTTTGGCCCTGTTGTCCCAAACTGCCCCAGCACTTCCCACATTGCTCAAAGTGGCTAGCTTTCATCCCAACACAGTTTATAGGGCCATACGGTACATAGTTTTCAAGTTACAGACTAAGCTAAGCAAAATGAATCTTTTTTTTTTTACTGTGAAAATGGCACTTTGGGACTGTGAAAGGGTTAGGGTTAGGGTTAGGGTTTTGGCCCTGTTGTCCCAAACTGCCCAGCACTTCCCACATTGCTCAAAGTGGCTAGCTTTCATCCCAACACAGTTTATAGGGCCATACGGTACATAGTTTTCAAGTTACAGACTAAGCTAAGCAAAAGTGAACCAGGCCTTTTTACTGTGAAAATGGCACTTTGGGACTGTGAAAGTGACATTTTGGCCCTGTTGTCCCAAACTGCCCCAGCACTTCCCACATTGCTCAAAGTGGCTAGCTTTCATCCCAACACAGTTTATAGGGCCATACGGTACATAGTTTTCAAGTTACAGACTAAGCTAAGCAAAATGAATCTTTTTTTTTTTACTGTGAAAATGGCACTTTGGGACTGTGAAAGGGTTGGGGTTAGGGTTAGGGTTTTGGCCCTGTTGTCCCAAACTGCCCCAGCACTTCCCACATTGCTCAAAGTGGCTAGCTTTCATCCCAACACAGTTTATAGGGCCATACGGTACATAGTTTTCAAGTTACAGACTAAGCTAAGCAAAATGAATCTTTTTTTTTTTACTGTGAAAATGGCACTTTGGGACTGTGAAAGGGTTAGGGTTAGGGTTAGGGTTTTGGCCCTGTTGTCCCAAACTGCCCCAGCACTTCCCACATTGCTCAAAGTGGCTAGCTTTCATCCCAACACAGTTTATAGGGCCATACGGTACATAGTTTTCAAGTTACAGACTAAGCTAAGCAAAATGAATCTTTTTTTTTTTACTGTGAAAATGGCACTTTGGGACTGTGAAAGGGTTAGGGTTAGGGTTAGGGTTTTGGCCCTGTTGTCCCAAACTGCCCCAGCACTTCCCACATTGCTCAAAGTGGCTAGCTTTCATCCCAACACAGTTTATAGGGCCATACGGTACATAGTTTTCAAGTTACAGACTAAGCTAAGCAAAAGTGAACCAGGCCTTTTTACTGTGAAAATGGCACTTTGGGACTGTGAAAGTGACATTTTGGCCCTGTTGTCCCAAACTGCCCCAGCACTTCCCACATTGCTCAAAGTGGCTAGCTTTCATCCCAACACAGTTTATAGGGCCATACGGTACATAGTTTTCAAGTTACAGACTAAGCTAAGCAAAATGAATCTTTTTTTTTTTACTGTGAAAATGGCACTTTGGGACTGTGAAAGGGTTGGGGAGTAGTCTAATAGGATGTATGTTCGGTACCTTTTTTGGCCACTGGTGGCGCTAGTGAGCAATTTAATGCATAATTTGCATAATTAATTATGCAAATTAGTAATTAAACATTCCATGAATTCCATAGATATAATTAGCATAATCATAAATCATAAATATCCATAAATATAAATATCCATAAATATAATTAGCATATAATAGTTTATAATTAAATAATAATAAAAACTAATGATAGTTATTTATAAAATGCATGATGTGTGTGTGATTAGCTGATCTCATCTCTCTCTCTCCCTGCGTCTCATGTGCCATGCCTCCCCAAAAGCCAGCAGAGATGCTGACTCGAAGGTGTGAAAAACAAACAAATGTAAATTTGTTTGTTTGTCCCTGGGGGTGAGGTGGGGGGATGGGCTCCCAGTCTTTGTGGAATGCCATGGGCCAGACATGCAAATTAAATGAAGCGCGGGGGTGGGGTGGGGGGATGGGCTCTAACCAGGTGCCAGGTGCGACATGCAAATTAAATGAAGAGCGGGGGTGGGGTGGGGGGATGGGCTCCCCCCTTTGTGGAATGCCAGGTGCCAGACATGCAAATTAGATAAACACAGAGGTGGGGGCTCCACTCTTTGAAGTGAATTGTATGCATAAATGAATCAAGTTAGTATTTAAATTCCTTACATACATTGACAGGGGGTGTGTGATTCCTCCTAGTGGTCAATCTCTCTATATATATATATAATTACACTGCAATACCTACCATGCCCTGACGTGATCTCAGTCATCTAGGGCAATGTTTTTCAATCAATGGTCTGGGGACCACCAATGGTCCTTGAATGTAATTCTTGTAAAAAATAAATGATACCCCCCCTAGTGTTCAATCTCTATATAAATATTTACACTGCAATACCATTTATGCCCTGATTTCAGTCACCTAGTGCAAATGTTTTCACGCAATGGTCCGGGGGCTACCGATGGTCTTTGAGAGGGTGTCTGTCTTGTATTATTTTTATGTTGTGTCTTTGAATTTTTTTATGTTTCATGTTGTCCTAATGGGGTTGGGTATTGTATATCTTGTATTATTTTTTGTGTTTTGTGTTGTGTCTTTGAATTTTGCATGCTTCATGTGGTACTAGGTGTTTGGGTTATTGTCTGTCTTGTATTATTTTTGGTGTTTTGTGTTGGGATCTTTTAATTTTTTATGTTTCATGTTGTCCAAATGGGGTTGGGTATTGTATATCTTGTATTATTTTTTGTGTTTTGTGTTGTGTCTTTGAATTTTGCATGCTTCATGTGGTACTAGGGGTTTGGGTTATTGTCTGTCTTGTATTATTTGTGGTGTTTTGTGTTGGGATCTTTGAATTTTTTATGTTTCATGTTGTCCAAATGGGGTTGGGTATTGCATATCTTGTATTATTTTTTGTGTTTTGTGTTGTGTCTTTGAATTTTGCATGTTTCATGTGGTATTAATGTGGTTGGGTTATTGTCTGTCTTGTATTATTTTTGGTGTTTTGTGTTGGGATCTTTGCATTTTTTATGTTTCATGTTGTCCAAATGGGGTTGGGTATTGTATATCTTGTATTATTTTTGGTGTTTTGTGTTGTATCTTTGAATTTTGTATGCTTCATGTGGTACTAGGTGTTTGGGTTATTGTCTGTCTTGTATTATTTTTGGTGTTTTGTGTTGGGATCTTTGAATTTTTTATGTTTCATGTTGTCCAAATGGGGGTTGGGTATTGTATATCTTGTATTATTTTTGGTGTTTTGTGTTGTGTCTTTGAATTTTGCATGCTTCATGTGGTACTAGGTGTTTGGGTTATTGTCTGTCTTGCATTATTTTTGGTGTTTTGTGTTGGGATCTTTGAATTTTTTATGTTTCATGTTGTCCAAATGGGGTTGGGTATTGTATATCTTGTATTATTTTTGGTGTTTTGTGTTGTGTCTTTGAATTTTGTATGCTTCATGTGGTACTAGGTGTTTGGGTTATTGTCTGTCTTGTATTATTTTTGGTGTTTTGTGTTGGGATCTTTGAATTTTTTATGTTTCATGTTGTCCAAATGGGGTTGGGTATTGTCTGTCTTGTATTATTTTTGGTGTTTTGTGTTGGGGTCTTTGAATTTTGCATGCTTCATGTGGTACTAATGTGTTTTGGTTATTGTCTGTCTTGTATCATTTTTGGTGTTTTGTGTTGTGTCTCTGAATTTTTTTTTATGTTTCATGTTGTCCTAATGGGTTGGGTATTGTATATCTTGTATTATTTTTTGTGTTTTGTGTTGTGTCTTTGAATTTTGCATGCTTCATGTGGTACTAGGTGTTTGGGTTATCGTCTGTCTTGTATTATTTTTGGTGTTTTGTGTTGGGATCTTTGAATTTTTTATGTTTCATGTTGTCCAAATGGGGTTGGGTATTGTATATCTTGTATTATTTTTTGTGTTTTGTGTTGGGTCTTTGAATTTTGCATGCTTCATGTGGTACTAGGTGTTGGGGTTATTGTCTGTCTTGTATTATTTTTGGTGTTTTGTGGTGGGATCTTTGATTTTTTTATGTTTCATGTTGTCCAAATGGGGTTGGGTATTGTCTGTCTTGTATTATTTTTTGTGTTTTGTGTTGTGTCTTTGAATTTTGCATGCTTCATGTGGTACTATGTGGTTGGGTTATTGTCTGTCTTGTATTATTTTTGGTGTTTTGTGTTGGGATCTTTGAATTTTTTATGTTTCATGTTGTCCAAATGGGGTTGGGTATTGTATATCTTGTATTATTTTTGGTGTTTTGTGTTGTGTCTTTGAATTTTGTATGCTTCATGTGGTACTAGGTGTTTGGGTTATTGTCTGTCTTGTATTATTTTTGGTGTTTTGTGTTGGGATCTTTGATTTTTTTATGTTTCATGTTGTCCAAATGGGGTTGGGTATTGTATATCTTGTATTATTTTTGGTGTTTTGTGTTGTGTCTTTGAATTTTGTATGCTTCATGTGGTACTAGGTGTTTGGGTTATTGTCTGTCTTGTATTATTTTTGGTGTTTTGTGTTGGGATCTTTGAATTTTTTATGTTTCATGTTGTCCAAATGGGGTTGGGTATTGTATATCTTGTATTATTTTTGGTGTTTTGTGTTGTGTCTTTGAATTTTGTATGCTTCATGTGGTACTAGGTGTTTGGGTTATTGTCTGTCTTGTATTATTTTTGGTGTTTTGTGTTGGGATCTTTGAATTTTTTATGTTTCATGTTGTCCAAATGGGGTTGGGTATTGGCTGTCTTGTATTATTTTTGGTGTTTTGTGTTGTGTCTTTGAATTTTGTATGCTTCATGTGGTACTAGGTGTTTGGGTTATTGTCTGTCTTGTATTATTTTTGGTGTTTTGTGTTGGGATCTTTGAATTTTTTATGTTTCATGTTGTCCAAATGGGGTTGGGTATTGTCTGTCTTGTATTATTTTTGGTGTTTTGTGTTGGGGTCTTTGAATTTTGCATGCTTCATGTGGTACTAATGTGTTTTGGTTATTGTCTGTCTTGTATCATTTTTGGTGTTTTGTGTTGTGTCTCTGAATTTTTTTTTATGTTTCATGTTGTCCTAATGGGTTGGGTATTGTATATCTTGTATTATTTTTTGTGTTTTGTGTTGTGTCTTTGAATTTTGCATGCTTCATGTGGTACTAGGTGTTTGGGTTATCGTCTGTCTTGTATTATTTTTGGTGTTTTGTGTTGGGATCTTTGAATTTTTTATGTTTCATGTTGTCCAAATGGGGTTGGGTATTGTATATCTTGTATTATTTTTTGTGTTTTGTGTTGGGTCTTTGAATTTTGCATGCTTCATGTGGTACTAGGTGTTGGGGTTATTGTCTGTCTTGTATTATTTTTGGTGTTTTGTGTTGGGATCTTTGAATTTTTTTATGTTTCATGTTGTCCAAATGGGGTTGGGTATTGTATATCTTGTATTATTTTTTGTGTTTTGTGTTGGGTCTTTGAATTTTGCATGCTTCATGTGGTACTAGGTGTTGGGGTTATTGTCTGTCTTGTATTATTTTTGGTGTTTTGTGGTGGGATCTTTGATTTTTTTATGTTTCATGTTGTCCAAATGGGGTTGGGTATTGTCTGTCTTGTATTATTTTTTGTGTTTTGTGTTGTGTCTTTGAATTTTGCATGCTTCATGTGGTACTATGTGGTTGGGTTATTGTCTGTCTTGTATTATTTTTGGTGTTTTGTGTTGGGATCTTTGAATTTTTTATGTTTCATGTTGTCCAAATGGGGTTGGGTATTGTATATCTTGTATTATTTTTGGTGTTTTGTGTTGTGTCTTTGAATTTTGTATGCTTCATGTGGTACTAGGTGTTTGGGTTATTGTCTGTCTTGTATTATTTTTGGTGTTTTGTGTTGGGATCTTTGATTTTTTTATGTTTCATGTTGTCCAAATGGGGTTGGGTATTGTATATCTTGTATTATTTTTGGTGTTTTGTGTTGTGTCTTTGAATTTTGTATGCTTCATGTGGTACTAGGTGTTTGGGTTATTGTCTGTCTTGTATTATTTTTGGTGTTTTGTGTTGGGATCTTTGAATTTTTTATGTTTCATGTTGTCCAAATGGGGTTGGGTATTGGCTGTCTTGTATTATTTTTGGTGTTTTGTGTTGTGTCTTTGAATTTTGTATGCTTCATGTGGTACTAGGTGTTTGGGTTATTGTCTGTCTTGTATTATTTTTGGTGTTTTGTGTTGGGATCTTTGAATTTTTTATGTTTCATGTTGTCCAAATGGGGTTGGGTATTGTATATCTTGTATTATTTTTGGTGTTTTGTGTTGTGTCTTTGAATTTTGTATGCTTCATGTGGTACTAGGTGTTTGGGTTATTGTCTGTCTTGTATTATTTTTGGTGTTTTGTGTTGGGATCTTTGAATTTTTTATGTTTCATGTTGTCCAAATGGGGTTGGGTATTGGCTGTCTTGTATTATTTTTGGTGTTTTGTGTTGTGTCTTTGAATTTTGTATGCTTCATGTGGTACTAGGTGTTTGGGTTATTGTCTGTCTTGTATTATTTTTGGTGTTTTGTGTTGGGATCTTTGAATTTTTTATGTTTCATGTTGTCCAAATGGGGTTGGGTATTGGCTGTCTTGTATTATTTTTGGTGTTTTGTGTTGTGTCTTTGAATTTTGTATGCTTCATATGGTACTAATGTGTTTGGGTTATTGTCGGTCTTGTATTATTTTTGTTGTTTTGTGTTGTGACTTGGAATTTTTTATGTTTCATGTTGTCCTAATGGGGTTGGGTATTGTATATCTTGTATTATTTTTTGTGTGTTGTGTTGTGTCTTTGAATTTTGCATGATTCATGTGGTATTAGGTGTTTGGGTTATTGTCTGTCTTGTATTATTTTTGGTGTTTTGTGTTGGGATCTTTGAATTTTTTATGTTTCATGTGGTCCAAATGGGGTTGGGTATTGTATATCTTGTATTATTTTTGGTGTTTTGTGTTGTGTCTTTGAATTTTGTATGTTTCATGTGGTACTAGGTGTTTGGGTTATTGTCTGTCTTGTATTATTTTCGGTGTTTTGGGTTGTGTCTTTGAATTTTTTATGTTTCATGTTGTCCTAATGGGGTTGGGTATTGTATATATTGTGTTATTTTTTGTGTTTTGTGTTGGGATCTTTGAATTTTGTATGCTTCATGTGGTACTAATGTGTTTGGGTTATTGTCTGTCTTGTATTATTTTCGGTGTTTTGTGTTGTGTCTTTGAATTTTTTATGTTTCATGTTGTCCTAATGGGGTTGGGTATTGTATATCTTGTATTATTTTTTGTGTTTTGTGTTGGGTCTTTGAATTTTGCATGCTTCAGGTGGTACTAGGTGTTGGGGTTATTGTCTGTCTTGTATTATTTTTGGTGTTTTGGGTTGTGTCTTTGAATTTTTTTATGTTTCATGTTGTCCTAATGGGTTGGGTATTGTATATCTTGTATTATTTTTTGTGTTTTGTGTTGTGTCTTTGAATTTTGCATGCTTCATGTGGTACTAGGTGTTTGGGTTATTGTCTGTCTTGTATTATTTTTGGTGTTTTGTGTTGGGATCTTTGAATTTTGCATGCTTCATGTGGTACTAATTCAAAATATTATATTATTACAAACAGGCGGCCTGTTGTATTAATATAATATTTTGAATTAGTACCACATGAAGCATGCAAAATTCAAAGACACAACCCAAAACACAAAAAATAATACAAGATATACAATACCCAACCCCATTAGGACAACATGAACCATAAAAAATTCAAAGACACAACACAAAACCCCGAAAATAATACAAGACAGACAATAACCCAAACACATTAGTACCACATGAAGCATGCATAATTCAAAGACACAACACAAAACACAAAAATAATACAAGATATACAATACCCAACCCCATTAGGACAACATGAAACATAAAAAATTCAAAGTCACAACACAAAACACCAAAAATAATACAAGACAGACAATAACCCAAACACATTAGTACCACATGAAGCATACAAAATTCAAAGACACAGCACAAAACACCAAAAATAATACAAGACAGACAATAAACCATACACCTTAGGACAACATGAAACATAAAAAATTCAAAGTCACAACACAAAACACCAAAAATAATACAAGACAGACAATAACCCAAACACATTAGTACCACATGAATCATGCAAAATTCAAAGACACAACCCAAAACACAAAAAATAATACAAGATATACAATACCCAACCCCATTTGGACAACATGAAACATAAAAAATTCAAAGATCCCAACACAAAACACCAAAAATAATACAAGACAGACAATAACCCAACCACCTAGTACCACATGAAGCATGCAAAATTCAAAGACACAACACAAAACACAAAAAATAATACAAGATATACAATACCCAACCCATTAGGACAACATGAAACATAAAAAATTCAAAGATCCCACCACAAAACACCAAAAATAATACAAGACAGACAATAACTCAACCACCTAGTACCACATGAAGCATGCAAAATTCAAACACACAACACAAAACACAAAAAATAATACAAGATATACAATACCCAACCCATTAGGACAACATGAAACATAAAAAAATTCAAAGACACAACACAAAACACCAAAAATAATACAAGACAGACAATAACCAAAACACATTAGTACCACATGAAGCATGCAAAATTCAAAGACACAACACAAAACACAAAAAATAATACAAGATATACAATACCCAACCCCATTAAGACAACATGAAACATAAAAAATTCAAAGACACAACACAAAACACCGAAAATAATACAAGACAGACAATAACCCAAACACATTAGTACCACATGAAGCATACAAAATTCAAAGATCCCAACACAAAACACCAAAAATAATACAAGACAGACAATACCCAACCCCATTTGGACAACATGAAACATAAAAAATTCAAAGATCCCAACACAAAACACCAAAAATAATACAAGACAGACAATAACCCAAACACCTAGTACCACATGAAGCATACAAAATTCAAAGACACAACACAAAACACCAAAAATAATACAAGATATACAATACCCAACCCCATTTGGACAACATGAAACATAAAAAAATTCAAAGATCCCAACACAAAACACCAAAAATAATACAAGACAGACAATAACCCAAAACACCTAGTACCACATGAAGCATGCAAAATTCAAAGACACAACACAAAACACAAAAAATAATACAAGATATACAATACCCAACCCCATTTGGACAACATGAAACATAAAAAATTCAAAGATCCCAACACAAAACACCAAAAATAATACAAGACAGACAATAACCCAAACACCTAGTACCACATGAAGCATGCAAAATTCAAAGACACAACACAAAACACAAAAAATAATACAAGATATACAATACCCAACCCATTAGGACAACATGAAACATAAAAAAATTCAAAGACACAACCCAAAACACCAAAAATAATACAAGACAGACAATAACCCCAACACCTAGTACCACCTGAAGCATGCAAAATTCAAAGACCCAACACAAAACACAAAAAATAATACAAGATATACAATACCCAACCCCATTAGGACAACATGAAACATAAAAAATTCAAAGACACAACACAAAACACCGAAAATAATACAAGACAGACAATAACCCAAACACCTAGTACCACATGAAACATACAAAATTCAAAGACACAACACAAAACACCAAAAATAATACAAGATATACAATACCCAACCCCATTTGGACCACATGAAACATAAAAAATTCAAAGATCCCAACACAAAACACCAAAAATAATACAAGACAGACAATAACCCAAACACCTAATACCACATGAATCATGCAAAATTCAAAGACACAACACAACACACAAAAAATAATACAAGATATACAATACCCAACCCCATTAGGACAACATGAAACATAAAAAATTCCAAGTCACAACACAAAACAACAAAAATAATACAAGACCGACAATAACCCAAACACATTAGTACCATATGAAGCATACAAAATTCAAAGACACAACACAAAACACCAAAAATGATACAAGACAGCCAATACCCAACCCCATTTGGACAACATGAAACATAAAAAATTCAAAGATCCCAACACAAAACACCAAAAATAATACAAGACAGACAATAACCCAAACACCTAGTACCACATGAAGCATACAAAATTCAAAGACACAACACAAAACACCAAAAATAATACAAGACAGCCAATACCCAACCCCATTTGGACAACATGAAACATAAAAAATTCAAAGATCCCAACACAAAACACCAAAAATAATACAAGACAGACAATAACCCAAACACCTAGTACCACATGAAGCATACAAAATTCAAAGACACAACACAAAACACCAAAAATAATACAAGATATACAATACCCAACCCCATTTGGACAACATGAAACATAAAAAATTCAAAGATCCCAACACAAAACACCAAAAATAATACAAGACAGACAATAACCCAAACACCTAGTACCACATGAAGCATACAAAATTAAAAGACACAACACAAAACACCAAAAATAATACAAGACAGCCAATACCCAACCCCATTTGGACAACATGAAACATAAAAAATTCAAAGATCCCAACACAAAACACCAAAAATAATACAAGACAGACAATAACCCAAACACCTAGTACCACATGAAGCATACAAAATTCAAAGACACAACACAAAACACCAAAAATAATACAAGATATACAATACCCAACCCCATTTGGACAACATGAAACATAAAAAATTCAAAGATCCCAACACAAAACACCAAAAATAATACAAGACAGACAATAACCCAAACACCTAGTACCACATGAAGCATACAAAATTCAAAGACACAACACAAAACACCAAAAATAATACAAGATATACAATACCCAACCCCATTTGGACAACATGAAACATAAAAAATTCAAAGATCCCAACACAAAACACCAAAAATAATACAAGACAGACAATAACCCAACCACATAGTACCACATGAAGCATGCAAAATTCAAAGACACAACACAAAACACAAAAAATAATACAAGACAGACAATACCCAACCCCATTTGGACAACATGAAACATAAAAAAATCAAAGATCCCACCACAAAACACCAAAAATAATACAAGACAGACAATAACCCCAACACCTAGTACCACATGAAGCATGCAAAATTCAATGACCCAACACAAAACACAAAAAATAATACAAGATATACAATACCCAACCCCATTTGGACAACATGAAACATAAAAAAATTCAAAGATCCCAACACAAAACACCAAAAATAATACAAGACAGACAATAACCCCAACACCTAGTACCACATGAAGCATGCAAAATTCAAAGACCCAACACAAAACACAAAAAATAATACAAGATATACAATACCCAACCCCATTTGGACAACATGAAACATAAAAAATTCAAAGATCCCAACACAAAACACCAAAAATAATACAAGACAGACGATAACCCAAACACCTAGTACCACATGAAGCATGCAAAATTCAAAGACACAACACAAAACACAAAAAATAATACAAGATATACAATACCCAACCCATTAGGACAACATGAAACATAAAAAAAAAATCAAAGACACAACACAAAACACCAAAAATGATACAAGACAGACAATAACCAAAACACATTAGTACCACATGAAGCATGCAAAATTCAAAGACCCCAACACAAAACACCAAAAATAATACAAGACAGACAATACCCAACCCCATTTGGACAACATGAAACATAAAAAATTCAAAGATCCCAACACAAAACACCAAAAATAATACAAGACAGACAATAACCCAAACACCTAGTACCACATGAAGCATACAAAATTCAAAGACACAACACAAAACACCAAAAATAATACAAGATATACAATACCCAACCCCATTTGGACAACATGAAACATAAAAAATTCAAAGATCCCAACACAAAACACCAAAAATAATGCAAGACAGACAATAACCCAAACACCTAGTACCACATGAAGCATGCAAAATTCAAAGACACAACACAAAACACCAAAAATAATACAAGATATACAATACCCAACCCCCATTTGGACAACATGAAACATAAAAAATTCAAAGATCCCAACACAAAACACCAAAAATAATACAAGACAGACAATAACCCAAACACCTAGTACCACATGAAGCATACAAAATTCAAAGATACAACACAAAACACCAAAAATAATACAAGATATACAATACCCAACCCCATTTGGACAACATGAAACATAAAAAATGCAAAGATCCCAACACAAAACACCAAAAATAATACAAGACAGACAATAACCCAACCACATTAATACCACATGAAACATGCAAAATTCAAAGACACAACACAAAACACAAAAAATAATACAAGATATGCAATACCCAACCCCATTTGGACAACATGAAACATAAAAAATTCAAAGATCCCAACACAAAACACCAAAAATAATACAAGACAGACAATAACCCAAACACCTAGTACCACATGAAGCATGCAAAATTCAAAGACACAACACAAAACACAAAAAATAATACAAGATATACAATACCCAACCCCATTAGGACAACATGAAACATAAAAAAATTCAAAGACACAACATAAAAATAATACAAGACAGACACCCTCTCAAAGACCATCGGTAGCCCCCGGACCATTGCGTGAAAACATTTGCACTAGGTGACTGAAATCAGGGCATAAATGGTATTGCAGTGTAAATATTTATATAGAGATTGAACACTAGGGGGGGTATCATTTATTTTTTACAAGAATTACATTCAAGGACCATTGGTGGTCCCCAGACCATTGATTGAAAAACATTGCCCTAGATGACTGAGATCACGTCAGGGCATGGTAGGTATTGCAGTGTAAATATATATATATATAGAGAGATTGACCACTAGGAGGAATCACACACCCCCTGTCAATGTATGTAAGGAATTTAAATACTAACTTGATTAATTTATGCATACAATTCACTTCAAAGAGTGGAGCCCCCACCTCTGTGTTTATCTAATTTGCATGTCTGGCACCTGGCATTCCACAAAGACTGGGAGCCCATCCCCCCACCTCACCCCCAGGGACAAACAAACAAATTTACATTTGTTTGTTTTTCACACCTTCGAGTCAGCATCTCTGCTGGCTTTTGGGGAGGCATGGCACATGAGACGCAGGGAGAGAGAGAGATGAGATCAGCTAATCACACACACATCATGCATTTTATAAATAACTATCATTAGTTTTTATTATTATTTAATTATAAACTATTATATGCTAATTATATTTATGGATATTTATATTTATGGATATTTATGATTTATGATTATGCTAATTATATCTATGGAATTCATGGAATGTTTAATTACTAATTTGCATAATTAATTATGCAAATTATGCATTCAATTGCTCACTAGCGCCACCAGTGGCCAAAAAAGGTACCGAACATACATCCTATTAGACTACTTTGGGGTTAGGGTTAGGGTTTTGGCCCTG
Source organism: Protomyctophum bolini (assembly GCF_963924005.1). Lineage (NCBI taxonomy): Eukaryota > Metazoa > Chordata > Actinopteri > Myctophiformes > Myctophidae > Protomyctophum > Protomyctophum bolini. The sequence goes on from NW_027665550.1 coordinate 99,076, forward strand.
TTGTCCCAAACTGCCCCAGCACTTCCCACATTGCTCAAAGTGGCTAGCTTTCATCCCAACACAGTTTATAGGGCCATACGGTACATAGTTTTCAAGTTACAGACTAAGCTAAGCAAAATGAATCTTTTTTTTTTTACTGTGAAAATGGCACTTTGGGACTGTGAAAGGGTTAGGGTTAGGGTTAGGGTTTTGGCCCTGTTGTCCCAAACTGCCCCAGCACTTCCCACATTGCTCAAAGTGGCTAGCTTTCATCCCAACACAGTTTATAGGGCCATACGGTACATAGTTTTCAAGTTACAGACTAAGCTAAGCAAAAGTGAACCAGGCCTTTTTACTGTGAAAATGGCACTTTGGGACTGTGAAAGTGACATTTTGGCCCTGTTGTCCCAAACTGCCCCAGCACTTCCCACATTGCTCAAAGTGGCTAGCTTTCATCCCAACACAGTTTATAGGGCCATACGGTACATAGTTTTCAAGTTACAGACTAAGCTAAGCAAAATTAATCTTTTTTTTTTTACTGTGAAAATGGCACTTTGGGACTGTGAAAGGGTTGGGGTTAGGGTTAGGGTTTTGGCCCTGTTGTCCCAAACTGCCCCAGCACTTCCCACATTGCTCAAAGTGGCTAGCTTTCATCCCAACACAGTTTATAGGGCCATACGGTACATAGTTTTCAAGTTACAGACTAAGCTAAGCAAAATGAATCTTTTTTTTTTTACTGTGAAAATGGCACTTTGGGACTGTGAAAGGGTTAGGGTTAGGGTTAGGGTTTTGGCCCTGTTGTCCCAAACTGCCCCAGCACTTCCCACATTGCTCAAAGTGGCTAGCTTTCATCCCAACACAGTTTATAGGGCCATACGGTACATAGTTTTCAAGTTACAGACTAAGCTAAGCAAAAGTGAACCAGGCCTTTTTACTGTGAAAATGGCACTTTGGGACTGTGAAAGTGACATTTTGGCCCTGTTGTCCCAAACTGCCCCAGCACTTCCCACATTGCTCAAAGTGGCTAGCTTTCATCCCAACACAGTTTATAGGGCCATACGGTACATAGTTTTCAAGTTACAGACTAAGCTAAGCAAAATGAATCTTTTTTTTTTTACTGTGAAAATGGCACTTTGGGACTGTGAAAGGGTTGGGGTTAGGGTTAGGGTTTTGGCCCTGTTGTCCCAAACTGCCCCAGCACTTCCCACATTGCTCAAAGTGGCTAGCTTTCATCCCAACACAGTTTATAGGGCCATACGGTACATAGTTTTCAAGTTACAGACTAAGCTAAGCAAAATGAATCTTTTTTTTTTTACTGTGAAAATGGCACTTTGGGACTGTGAAAGGGTTAGGGTTAGGGTTAGGGTTTTGGCCCTGTTGTCCCAAACTGCCCCAGCACTTCCCACATTGCTCAAAGTGGCTAGCTTTCATCCCAACACAGTTTATAGGGCCATACGGTACATAGTTTTCAAGTTACAGACTAAGCTAAGCAAAAGTGAACCAGGCCTTTTTACTGTGAAAATGGCACTTTGGGACTGTGAAAGTGACATTTTGGCCCTGTTGTCCCAAACTGCCCCAGCACTTCCCACATTGCTCAAAGTGGCTAGCTTTCATCCCAACACAGTTTATAGGGCCATACGGTACATAGTTTTCAAGTTACAGACTAAGCTAAGCAAAATGAATCTTTTTTTTTTTACTGTGAAAATGGCACTTTGGGACTGTGAAAGGGTTAGGGTTAGGGTTAGGGTTTTGGCCCTGTTGTCCCAAACTGCCCCAGCACTTCCCACATTGCTCAAAGTGGCTAGCTTTCATCCCAACACAGTTTATAGGGCCATACGGTACATAGTTTTCAAGTTACAGACTAAGCTAAGCAAAAGTGAACCAGGCCTTTTTACTGTGAAAATGGCACTTTGGGACTGTGAAAGTGACATTTTGGCCCTGTTGTCCCAAACTGCCCCAGCACTTCCCACATTGCTCAAAGTGGCTAGCTTTCATCCCAACACAGTTTATAGGGCCATACGGTACATAGTTTTCAAGTTACAGACTAAGCTAAGCAAAATGAATCTTTTTTTTTTTACTGTGAAAATGGCACTTTGGGACTGTGAAAGGGTTGGGGTTAGGGTTAGGGTTTTGGCCCTGTTGTCCCAAACTGCCCCAGCACTTCCCACATTGCTCAAAGTGGCTAGCTTTCATCCCAACACAGTTTATAGGGCCATACGGTACATAGTTTTCAAGTTACAGACTAAGCTAAGCAAAATGAATCTTTTTTTTTTTACTGTGAAAATGGCACTTTGGGACTGTGAAAGGGTTAGGGTTAGGGTTAGGGTTTTGGCCCTGTTGTCCCAAACTGCCCCAGCACTTCCCACATTGCTCAAAGTGGCTAGCTTTCATCCCAACACAGTTTATAGGGCCATACGGTACATAGTTTTCAAGTTACAGACTAAGCTAAGCAAAAGTGAACCAGGCCTTTTTACTGTGAAAATGGCACTTTGGGACTGTGAAAGTGACATTTTGGCCCTGTTGTCCCAAACTGCCCCAGCACTTCCCACATTGCTCAAAGTGGCTAGCTTTCATCCCAACACAGTTTATAGGGCCATAGGGTACATAGTTTTCAAGTTACAGACTAAGCTAAGCAAAATGAATCTTTTTTTTTTTACTGTGAAAATGGCACTTTGGGACTGTGAAAGGGTTAGGGTTAGGGTTAGGGTTTTGGCCCTGTTGTCCCAAACTGCCCCAGCACTTCCCACATTGCTCAAAGTGGCTAGCTTTCATCCCAACACAGTTTATAGGGCCATACGGTACATAGTTTTCAAGTTACAGACTAAGCTAAGCAAAAGTGAACCAGGCCTTTTTACTGTGAAAACGGCACTTTGGGACTGTGAAAGTGACATTTTGGCCCTGTTGTCCCAAACTGCCCCAGCACTTCCCACATTGCTCAAAGTGGCTAGCTTTCATCCCAACACAGTTTATAGGGCCATACGGTACATAGTTTTCAAGTTACAGACTAAGCTAAGCAAAATGAATCTTTTTTTTTTTACTGTGAAAATGGCACTTTGGGACTGTGAAAGGGTTGGGGTTAGGGTTAGGGTTTTGGCCCTGTTGTCCCAAACTGCCCCAGCACTTCCCACATTGCTCAAAGTGGCTAGCTTTCATCCCAACACAGTTTATAGGGCCATACGGTACATAGTTTTCAAGTTACAGACTAAGCTAAGCAAAATGAATCTTTTTTTTTTTACTGTGAAAATGGCACTTTGGGACTGTGAAAGGGTTAGGGTTAGGGTTAGGGTTTTGGCCCTGTTGTCCCAAACTGCCCCAGCACTTCCCACATTGCTCAAAGTGGCTAGCTTTCATCCCAACACAGTTTATAGGGCCATACGGTACATAGTTTTCAAGTTACAGACTAAGCTAAGCAAAAGTGAACCAGGCCTTTTTACTGTGAAAATGGCACTTTGGGACTGTGAAAGTGACATTTTGGCCCTGTTGTCCCAAACTGCCCCAGCACTTCCCACATTGCTCAAAGTGGCTAGCTTTCATCCCAACACAGTTTATAGGGCCATACGGTACATAGTTTTCAAGTTACAGACTAAGCTAAGCAAAATGAATCTTTTTTTTTTTACTGTGAAAATGGCACTTTGGGACTGTGAAAGGGTTAGGGTTAGGGTTAGGGTTTTGGCCCTGTTGTCCCAAACTGCCCCAGCACTTCCCACATTGCTCAAAGTGGCTAGCTTTCATCCCAACACAGTTTATAGGGCCATACGGTACATAGTTTTCAAGTTACAGACTAAGCTAAGCAAAAGTGAACCAGGCCTTTTTACTGTGAAAATGGCACTTTGGGACTGTGAAAGTGACATTTTGGCCCTGTTGTCCCAAACTGCCCCAGCACTTCCCACATTGCTCAAAGTGGCTAGCTTTCATCCCAACACAGTTTATAGGGCCATACGGTACATAGTTTTCAAGTTACAGACTAAGCTAAGCAAAATGAATCTTTTTTTTTTTACTGTGAAAATGGCACTTTGGGACTGTGAAAGGGTTAGGGTTAGGGTTAGGGTTTTGGCCCTGTTGTCCCAAACTGCCCCAGCACTTCCCACATTGCTCAAAGTGGCTAGCTTTCATCCCAACACAGTTTATAGGGCCATACGGTACATAGTTTTCAAGTTACAGACTAAGCTAAGCAAAAGTGAACCAGGCCTTTTTACTGTGAAAACGGCACTTTGGGACTGTGAAAGTGACATTTTGGCCCTGTTGTCCCAAACTGCCCCAGCACTTCCCACATTGCTCAAAGTGGCTAGCTTTCATCCCAACACAGTTTATAGGGCCATACGGTACATAGTTTTCAAGTTACAGACTAAGCTAAGCAAAAGTGAACCAGGCCTTTTTACTGTGAAAATGGCACTTTGGGACTGTGAAAGTGACATTTTGGCCCTGTTGTCCCAAACTGCCCCAGCACTTCCCACATTGCTCAAAGTGGCTAGCTTTCATCCCAACACAGTTTATAGGGCCATACGGTACATAGTTTTCAAGTTACAGACTAAGCTAAGCAAAATTAATCTTTTTTTTTTTACTGTGAAAATGGCACTTTGGGACTGTGAAAGGGTTAGGGTTAGGGTTAGGGTTTTGGCCCTGTTGTCCCAAACTGCCCCAGCACTTCCCACATTGCTCAAAGTTGCTAGCTTTCATCCCAACACAGTTTATAGGGCCATACGGTACATAGTTTTCAAGTTACAGACTAAGCTAAGCAAAAGTGAACCAGGCCTTTTTACTGTGAAAACGGCACTTTGGGACTGTGAAAGTGACATTTTGGCCCTGTTGTCCCAAACTGCCCCAGCACTTCCCACATTGCTCAAAGTGGCTAGCTTTCATCCCAACACAGTTTATAGGGCCATACGGTACATAGTTTTCAAGTTACAGACTAAGCTAAGCAAAAGTGAACCAGGCCTTTTTACTGTGAAAATGGCACTTTGGGACTGTGAAAGTGACATTTTGGCCCTGTTGTCCCAAACTGCCCCAGCACTTCCCACATTGCTCAAAGTGGCTAGCTTTCATCCCAACACAGTTTATAGGGCCATACGGTACATAGTTTTCAAGTTACAGACTAAGCTAAGCAAAATGAATCTTTTTTTTTTTACTGTGAAAATGGCACTTTGGGACTGTGAAAGGGTTAGGGTTAGGGTTAGGGTTAGGGTTTTGGCCCTGTTGTCCCAAACTGCCCCAGCACTTCCCACATTGCTCAAAGTGGCTAGCTTTCATCCCAACACAGTTTATAGGGCCATACGGTACATAGTTTTCAAGTTACAGACTAAGCTAAGCAAAAGTGAACCAGGCCTTTTTACTGTGAAAACGGCACTTTGGGACTGTGAAAGTGACATTTTGGCCCTGTTGTCCCAAACTGCCCCAGCACTTCCCACATTGCTCAAAGTGGCTAGCTTTCATCCCAACACAGTTTATAGGGCCATACGGTACATAGTTTTCAAGTTACAGACTAAGCTAAGCAAAAGTGAACCAGGCCTTTTTACTGTGAAAATGGCACTTTGGGACTGTGAAAGTGACATTTTGGCCCTGTTGTCCCAAACTGCCCCAGCACTTCCCACATTGCTCAAAGTGGCTAGCTTTCATCCCAACACAGTTTATAGGGCCATACGCTACATAGTTTTCAAGTTACAGACTAAGCTAAGCAAAATGAATCTTTTTTTTTTTACTGTGAAAATGGCACTTTGGGACTGTGAAAGGGTTAGGGTTAGGGTTAGGGTTTTGGCCCTGTTGTCCCAAACTGCCCCAGCACTTCCCACATTGCTCAAAGTGGCTAGCTTTCATCCCAACACAGTTTATAGGGCCATACGGTACATAGTTTTCAAGTTACAGACTAAGCTAAGCAAAAGTGAACCAGGCCTTTTTACTGTGAAAACGGCACTTTGGGACTGTGAAAGTGACATTTTGGCCCTGTTGTCCCAAACTGCCCCAGCACTTCCCACATTGCTCAAAGTGGCTAGCTTTCATCCCAACACAGTTTATAGGGCCATACGGTACATAGTTTTCAAGTTACAGACTAAGCTAAGCAAAAGTGAACCAGGCCTTTTTACTGTGAAAATGGCACTTTGGGACTGTGAAAGTGACATTTTGGCCCTGTTGTCCCAAACTGCCCCAGCACTTCCCACATTGCTCAAAGTGGCTAGCTTTCATCCCAACACAGTTTATAGGGCCATACGGTACATAGTTTTCAAGTTACAGACTAAGCTAAGCAAAATTAATCTTTTTTTTTTTACTGTGAAAATGGCACTTTGGGACTGTGAAAGGGTTAGGGTTAGGGTTAGGGTTTTGGCCCTGTTGTCCCAAACTGCCCCAGCACTTCCCACATTGCTCAAAGTGGCTAGCTTTCATCCCAACACAGTTTATAGGGCCATATGGTACATAGTTTTCAAGTTACAGACTAAGCTAAGCAAAAGTGAACCAGGCCTTTTTACTGTGAAAATGGCACTTTGGGACTGTGAAAGTGACATTTTGGCCCTGTTGTCCCAAACTGCCCCAGCACTTCCCACATTGCTCAAAGTGGCTAGCTTTCATCCCAACACAGTTTATAGGGCCATACGGTACATAGTTTCAAGTTACAGACTAAGCTAAGCAAAATGAATCTTTTTTTTTTTACTGTGAAAATGGCACTTTGGGACTGTGAAAGGGTTGGGGTTAGGGTTAGGGTTTTGGCCCTGTTGTCCCAAACTGCCCCAGCACTTCCCACATTGCTCAAAGTGGCTAGCTTTCATCCCAACACAGTTTATAGGGCCATACGGTACATCGTTTTCAAGTTACAGACTAAGCTAAGCAAAATGAATCTTTTTTTTTTTACTGTGAAAATGGCACTTTGGGACTGTGAAAGGGTTAGGGTTAGGGTTAGGGTTTTGGCCCTGTTGTCCCAAACTGCCCCAGCACTTCCCACATTGCTCAAAGTGGCTAGCTTTCATCCCAACACAGTTTATAGGGCCATACGGTACATAGTTTTCAAGTTACAGACTAAGCTAAGCAAAAGTGAACCAGGCCTTTTTACTTTGAAAATGGCACTTTGGGACTGTGAAAGTGACATTTTGGCCCTGTTGTCCCAAACTGCCCCAGCACTTCCCACATTGCTCAAAGTGGCTAGCTTTCATCCCAACACAGTTTATAGGGCCATACGGTACATAGTTTTCAAGTTACAGACTAAGCTAAGCAAAATGAATCTTTTTTTTTTTACTGTGAAAATGGCACTTTGGGACTGTGAAAGGGTTGGGGTTAGGGTTAGGGGTTTGGCCCTGTTGTCCCAAACTGCCCCAGCACTTCCCACATTGCTCAAAGTGGCTAGCTTTCATCCCAACACAGTTTATAGGGCCATACGGTACATAGTTTTCAAGTTACAGACTAAGCTAAGCAAAATGAATCTTTTTTTTTTTACTGTGAAAATGGCACTTTGGGACTGTGAAAGGGTTAGGGTTAGGGTTAGGGTTTTGGCCCTGTTGTCCCAAACTGCCCCAGCACTTCCCACATTGCTCAAAGTGGCTAGCTTTCATCCCAACACAGTTTATAGGGCCATACGGTACATAGTTTTCAAGTTACAGACTAAGCTAAGCAAAAGTGAACCAGGCCTTTTTACTGTGAAAATGGCACTTTGGGACTGTGAAAATGACATTTTGGCCCTGTTGTCCCAAACTGCCCCAGCACTTCCCACATTGCTCAAAGTGGCTAGCTTTCATCCCAACACAGTTTATAGGGCCATACGGTACATAGTTTTCAAGTTACAGACTAAGCTAAGCAAAATGAATCTTTTTTTTTTTACTGTGAAAATGGCACTTTGGGACTGTGAAAGGGTTAGGGTTAGGGTTAGGGTTTTGGCCCTGTTGTCCCAAACTGCCCCAGCACTTCCCACATTGCTCAAAGTGGATAGCTTTCATCCCAACACAGTTTATAGGGCCATACGGTACATAGTTTTCAAGTTACAGACTAAGCTAAGCAAAAGTGAACCAGGCCTTTTTACTGTGAAAACGGCACTTTGGGACTGTGAAAGTGACATTTTGGCCCTGTTGTCCCAAACTGCCCCAGCACTTCCCACATTGCTCAAAGTGGCTAGCTTTCATCCCAACACAGTTTATAGGGCCATACGGTACATAGTTTTCAAGTTACAGACTAAGCTAAGCAAAAGTGAACCAGGCCTTTTTACTGTGAAAATGGCACTTTGGGACTGTGAAAGTGACATTTTGGCCCTGTTGTCCCAAACTGCCCCAGCACTTCCCACATTGCTCAAAGTGGCTAGCTTTCATCCCAACACAGTTTATAGGGCCATACGGTACATAGTTTTCAAGTTACAGACTAAGCTAAGCAAAAGTGAACCAGGCCTTTTTACTGTGAAAACGGCACTTTGGGACTGTGAAAGTGACATTTTGGCCCTGTTGTCCCAAACTGCCCCAGCACTTCCCACATTGCTCAAAGTGGCTAGCTTTCATCCCAACACAGTTTATAGGGCCATACGGTACATAGTTTTCAAGTTACAGACTAAGCTAAGCAAAAGTGAACCAGGCCTTTTTACTGTGAAAATGGCACTTTGGGACTGTGAAAGTGACATTTTGGCCCTGTTGTCCCAAACTGCCCCAGCACTTCCCACATTGCTCAAAGTGGCTAGCTTTCATCCCAACACAGTTTATAGGGCCATACGGTACATAGTTTTCAAGTTACAGACTAAGCTAAGCAAAATGAATCTTTTTTTTTTTACTGTGAAAATGGCACTTTGGGACTGTGAAAGGGTTAGGGTTAGGGTTAGGGTTTTGGCCCTGTTGTCCCAAACTGCCCCAGCACTTCCCACATTGCTCAAAGTGGCTAGCTTTCATCCCAACACAGTTTATAGGGCCATACGGTACATAGTTTTCAAGTTACAGACTAAGCTAAGCAAAAGTGAACCAGGCCTTTTTACTGTGAAAATGGCACTTTGGGACTGTGAAAGTGACATTTTGGCCCTGTTGTCCCAAACTGCCCCAGCACTTCCCACATTGCTCAAAGTGGCTAGCTTTCATCCCAACACAGTTTATAGGGCCATACGGTACATAGTTTTCAAGTTACAGACTAAGCTAAGCAAAATGAATCTTTTTTTTTTTACTGTGAAAATGGCACTTTGGGACTGTGAAAGGGTTGGGGTTAGGGTTAGGGTTTTGGCCCTGTTGTCCCAAACTGCCCCAGCACTTCCCACATTGCTCAAAGTGGCTAGCTTTCATCCCAACACAGTTTATAGGGCCATACGGTACATAGTTTTCAAGTTACAGACTAAGCTAAGCAAAATGAATCTTTTTTTTTTTACTGTGAAAATGGCACTTTGGGACTGTGAAAGGGTTAGGGTTAGGGTTAGGGTTTTGGCCCTGTTGTCCCAAACTGCCCCAGCACTTCCCACATTGCTCAAAGTGGCTAGCTTTCATCCCAACACAGTTTATAGGGCCATACGGTACATAGTTTTCAAGTTACAGACTAAGCTAAGCAAAAGTGAACCAGGCCTTTTTACTGTGAAAATGGCACTTTGGGACTGTGAAAGTGACATTTTGGCCCTGTTGTCCCAAACTGCCCCAGCACTTCCCACATTGCTCAAAGTGGCTAGTTTTCATCCCAACACAGTTTATAGGGCCATACGGTACATAGTTTTCAAGTTACAGACTAAGCTAAGCAAAATGAATCTTTTTTTTTTTACTGTGAAAATGGCACTTTGGGACTGTGAAAGGGTTAGGGTTAGGGTTAGGGTTTTGGCCCTGTTGTCCCAAACTGCCCCAGCACTTCCCACATTGCTCAAAGTGGCTAGCTTTCATCCCAACACAGTTTATAGGGCCATACGGTACATAGTTTTCAAGTTACAGACTAAGCTAAGCAAAATGAATCTTTTTTTTTTTACTGTGAAAATGGCACTTTGGGACTGTGAAAGGGTTAGGGTTAGGGTTAGGGTTTTGGCCCTGTTGTCCCAAACTGCCCCAGCACTTCCCACATTGCTCAAAGTGGCTAGCTTTCATCCCAACACAGTTTATAGGGCCATACGGTACATAGTTTTCAAGTTACAGACTAAGCTAAGCAAAAGTGAACCAGGCCTTTTTACTGTGAAAATGGCACTTTGGGACTGTGAAAGTGACATTTTGGCCCTGTTGTCCCAAACTGCCCCAGCACTTCCCACATTGCTCAAAGTGGCTAGCTTTCATCCCAACACAGTTTATAGGGCCATACGGTACATAGTTTTCAAGTTACAGACTAAGCTAAGCAAAATGAATCTTTTTTCTTTTACTGTGAAAATGGCACTTTGGGACTGTGAAAGGGTTGGGGTTAGGGTTAGGGTTTTGGCCCTGTTGTCCCAAACTGCCCCAGCACTTCCCACATTGCTCAAAGTGGCTAGCTTTCATCCCAACACAGTTTATAGGGCCATACGGTACATAGTTTTCAAGTTACAGACTAAGCTAAGCAAAATGAATCTTTTTTTTTTTACTGTGAAAATGGCACTTTGGGACTGTGAAAGGGTTAGGGTTAGGGTTAGGGTTTTGGCCCTGTTGTCCCAAACTGCCCCAGCACTTCCCACATTGCTCAAAGTGGCTAGCTTTCATCCCAACACAGTTTATAGGGCCATACGGTACATAGTTTTCAAGTTACAGACTAAGCTAAGCAAAAGTGAACCAGGCCTTTTTACTGTGAAAATGGCACTTTGGGACTGTGAAAGTGACATTTTGGCCCTGTTGTCCCAAACTGCCCCAGCACTTCCCACATTGCTCAAAGTGGCTAGCTTTCATCCCAACACAGTTTATAGGGCCATACGGTACATAGTTTTCAAGTTACAGACTAAGCTAAGCAAAATTAATCTTTTTTTTTTTACTGTGAAAATGGCACTTTGGGACTGTGAAAGGGTTGGGGTTAGGGTTAGGGTTTTGGCCCTGTTGTCCCAAACTGCCCCAGCACTTCCCACATTGCTCAAAGTGGCTAGCTTTCATCCCAACACAGTTTATAGGGCCATACGGTACATAGTTTTCAAGTTACAGACTAAGCTAAGCAAAATGAATCTTTTTTTTTTTACTGTGAAAATGGCACTTTGGGACTGTGAAAGGGTTAGGGTTAGGGTTAGGGTTTTGGCCCTGTTGTCCCAAACTGCCCCAGCACTTCCCACATTGCTCAAAGTGGCTAGCTTTCATCCCAACACAGTTTATAGGGCCATACGGTACATAGTTTTCAAGTTACAGACTAAGCTAAGCAAAAGTGAACCAGGCCTTTTTACTGTGAAAATGGCACTTTGGGACTGTGAAAGTGACATTTTGGCCCTGTTGTCCCAAACTGCCCCAGCACTTCCCACATTGCTCAAAGTGGCTAGCTTTCATCCCAACACAGTTTATAGGGCCATACGGTACATAGTTTTCAAGTTACAGACTAAGCTAAGCAAAATGAATCTTTTTTTTTTTACTGTGAAAATGGCACTTTGGGACTGTGAAAGGGTTAGGGTTAGGGTTAGGGTTTTGGCCCTGTTGTCCCAAACTGCCCCAGCACTTCCCACATTGCTCAAAGTGGCTAGCTTTCATCCCAACACAGTTTATAGGGCCATACGGTACATAGTTTTCAAGTTACAGACTAAGCTAAGCAAAAGTGAACCAGGCCTTTTTACTGTGAAAACGGCACTTTGGGACTGTGAAAGTGACATTTTGGCCCTGTTGTCCCAAACTGCCCCAGCACTTCCCACATTGCTCAAAGTGGCTAGCTTTCATCCCAACACAGTTTATAGGGCCATACGGTACATAGTTTTCAAGTTACAGACTAAGCTAAGCAAAAGTGAACCAGGCCTTTTTACTGTGAAAACGGAACTTTGGGACTGTGAAAGTGACATTTTGGCCCTGTTGTCCCAAACTGCCCCAGCACTTCCCACATTGCTCAAAGTGGCTAGCTTTCATCCCAACACAGTTTATAGGGCCATACGGTACATAGTTTTCAAGTTACAGACTAAGCTAAGCAAAAGTGAACCAGGCCTTTTTACTGTGAAAATGGCACTTTGGGACTGTGAAAGTGACATTTTGGCCCTGTTGTCCCAAACTACCCCAGCACTTCCCACATTGCTCAAAGTGGCTAGCTTTCATCCCAACACAGTTTATAGGGCCATACGGTACATAGTTTTCAAGTTACAGACTAAGCTAAGCAAAAGTGAACCAGGCCTTTTTACTGTGAAAATGGCACTTTGGGACTGTGAAAGTGACATTTTGGCCCTGTTGTCCCAAACTGCCCCAGCACTTCCCACATTGCTCAAAGTGGCTAGCTTTCATCCCAACACAGTTTATAGGGCCATACGGTACATAGTTTTCAAGTTACAGACTAAGCTAAGCAAAATTAATCTTTTTTTTTTTTTTTACTGTGAAAATGGCACTTTGGGACTGTGAAAGGGTTAGGGTTAGGGTTAGGGTTTTGGCCCTGTTGTCCCAAACTGCCCTAGCACTTCCCACATTGCTCAAAGTGGCTAGCTTTCATCCCAACACAGTTTATAGGGCCATACGGTACATAGTTTTCAAGTTACAGACTAAGCTAAGCAAAATTAATCTTTTTTTTTTACTGTGAAAATGGCACTTTGGGACTGTGAAAGGGTTAGGGTTAGGGTTTTGGCCCTGTTGTCCCAAACTGCCCCAGCACTTCCCACATTGCTCAAAGTGGCTAGCTTTCATCCCAACACAGTTTATAGGGCCATACGGTACATAGTTTTCAAGTTACAGACTAAGCTAAGCAAAAGTGAACCAGGCCTTTTTACTGTGAAAATGGCACTTTGGGACTGTGAAAGTGACATTTTGGCCCTGTTGTCCCAAACTGCCCCAGCACTTCCCACATTGCTCAAAGTGGCTAGCTTTCATCCCAACACAGTTTATAGGGCCATACGGTACATAGTTTTCAAGTTACAGACTAAGCTAAGCAAAAGTGAACCAGGCCTTTTTACTGTGAAAATGGCACTTTGGGACTGTGAAAGTGACATTTTGGCCCTGTTGTCCCAAACTGCCCCAGCACTTCCCACATTGCTCAAAGTGGCTAGCTTTCATCCCAACACAGTTTATAGGGCCATACGGTACATAGTTTTCAAGTTACAGACTAAGCTAAGCAAAAGTGAACCAGGCCTTTTTACTGTGAAAACGGCACTTTGGGACTGTGAAAGTGACATTTTGGCCCTGTTGTCCCAAACTGCCCCAGCACTTCCCACATTGCTCAAAGTGGCTAGCTTTCATCCCAACACAGTTTATAGGGCCATACGGTACATAGTTTTCAAGTTACAGACTAAGCTAAGCAAAAGTGAACCAGGCCTTTTTACTGTGAAAACGGCACTTTGGGACTGTGAAAGTGACATTTTGGCCCTGTTGTCCCAAACTGCCCCAGCACTTCCCACATTGCTCAAAGTGGCTAGCTTTCATCCCAACACAGTTTATAGGGCCATACGGTACATAGTTTTCAAGTTACAGACTAAGCTAAGCAAAAGTGAACCAGGCCTTTTTACTGTGAAAATGGCACTTTGGGACTGTGAAAGTGACATTTTGGCCCTGTTGTCCCAAACTGCCCCAGCACTTCCCACATTGCTCAAAGTGGCTAGCTTTCATCCCAACACAGTTTATAGGGCCATACGGTACATAGTTTTCAAGTTACAGACTAAGCTAAGCAAAAGTGAACCAGGCCTTTTTACTGTGAAAATGGCACTTTGGGACTGTGAAAGTGACATTTTGGCCCTGTTGTCCCAAACTGCCCCAGCACTTCCCACATTGCTCAAAGTGGCTAGCTTTCATCCCAACACAGTTTATAGGGCCATACGGTACATAGTTTTCAAGTTACAGACTAAGCTAAGCAAAATGAATCTTTTTTTTTTTACTGTGAAAATGGCACTTTGGGACTGTGAAAGGGTTGGGGTTAGGGTTAGGGTTTTGGCCCTGTTGTCCCAAACTGCCCCAGCACTTCCCACATTGCTCAAAGTGGCTAGCTTTCATCCCAACACAGTTTATAGGGCCATACGGTACATAGTTTTCAAGTTACAGACTAAGCTAAGCAAAATGAATCTTTTTTTTTTTACTGTGAAAATGGCACTTTGGGACTGTGAAAGGGTTAGGGTTAGGGTTAGGGTTTTGGCCCTGTTGTCCCAAACTGCCCCAGCACTTCCCACATTGCTCAAAGTGGCTAGCTTTCATCCCAACACAGTTTATAGGGCCATACGGTACATAGTTTTCAAGTTACAGACTAAGCTAAGCAAAAGTGAACCAGGCCTTTTTACTGTGAAAATGGCACTTTGGGACTGTGAAAGTGACATTTTGGCCCTGTTGTCCCAAACTGCCCCAGCACTTCCCACATTGCTCAAAGTGGCTAGCTTTCATCCCAACACAGTTTATAGGGCCATACGGTACATAGTTTTCAAGTTACAGACTAAGCTAAGCAAAATGAATCTTTTTTTTTTTACTGTGAAAATGGCACTTTGGGACTGTGAAAGGGTTAGGGTTAGGGTTAGGGTTTTGGCCCTGTTGTCCCAAACTGCCCCAGCACTTCCCACATTGCTCAAAGTGGCTAGCTTTCATCCCAACACAGTTTATAGGGCCATACGGTACATAGTTTTCAAGTTACAGACTAAGCTAAGCAAAAGTGAACCAGGCCTTTTTACTGTGAAAACGGCACTTTGGGACTGTGAAAGTGACATTTTGGCCCTGTTGTCCCAAACTGCCCCAGCACTTCCCACATTGCTCAAAGTGGCTAGCTTTCATCCCAACACAGTTTATAGGGCCATACGGTACATAGTTTTCAAGTTACAGACTAAGCTAAGCAAAAGTGAACCAGGCCTTTTTACTGTGAAAATGGCACTTTGGGACTGTGAAAGTGACATTTTGGCCCTGTTGTCCCAAACTGCCCCAGCACTTCCCACATTGCTCAAAGTGGCTAGCTTTCATCCCAACACAGTTTATAGGGCCATACGGTACATAGTTTTCAAGTTACAGACTAAGCTAAGCAAAAGTGAACCAGGCCTTTTTACTGTGAAAATGGCACTTTGGGACTGTGAAAGTGACATTTTGGCCCTGTTGTCCCAAACTGCCCCAGCACTTCCCACATTGCTCAAAGTGGCTAGCTTTCATCCCAACACAGTTTATAGGGCCATACGGTACATAGTTTTCAAGTTACAGACTAAGCTAAGCTAAATGAATCTTTTTTTTTTTTTTACTGTGAAAATGGCACTTTGGGACTGTGAAAGGGTTAGGGTTAGGGTTAGGGTTTTGGCCCTGTTGTCCCAAACTGCCCTAGCACTTCCCACATTGCTCAAAGTGGCTAGCTTTCATCCCAACACAGTTTATAGGGCCATACGGTACATAGTTTTCAAGTTACAGACTAAGCTAAGCAAAATTAATCTTTTTTTTTTACTGTGAAAATGGCACTTTGGGACTGTGAAAGGGTTAGGGTTAGGGTTTTGGCCCTGTTGTCCCAAACTGCCCCAGCACTTCCCACATTGCTCAAAGTGGCTAGCTTTCATCCCAACACAGTTTATAGGGCCATACGGTACATAGTTTTCAAGTTACAGACTAAGCTAAGCAAAAGTGAACCAGGCCTTTTTACTGTGAAAATGGCACTTTGGGACTGTGAAAGTGACATTTTGGCCCTGTTGTCCCAAACTGCCCCAGCACTTCCCACATTGCTCAAAGTGGCTAGCTTTCATCCCAACACAGTTTATAGGGCCATACGGTACATAGTTTTCAAGTTACAGACTAAGCTAAGCAAAAGTGAACCAGGCCTTTTTACTGTGAAAATGGCACTTTGGGACTGTGAAAGTGACATTTTGGCCCTGTTGTCCCAAACTGCCCCAGCACTTCCCACATTGCTCAAAGTGGCTAGCTTTCATCCCAACACAGTTTATAGGGCCATACGGTACATAGTTTTCAAATTACAGACTAAGCTAAGCAAAAGTGAACCAGGCCTTTTTACTGTGAAAACGGCACTTTGGGACTGTGAAAGTGACATTTTGGCCCTGTTGTCCCAAACTGCCCCAGCACTTCCCACATTGCTCAAAGTGGCTAGCTTTCATCCCAACACAGTTTATAGGGCCATACGGTACATAGTTTTCAAGTTACAGACTAAGCTAAGCAAAAGTGAACCAGGCCTTTTTACTGTGAAAACGGCACTTTGGGACTGTGAAAGTGACATTTTGGCCCTGTTGTCCCAAACTGCCCCAGCACTTCCCACATTGCTCAAAGTGGCTAGCTTTCATCCCAACACAGTTTATAGGGCCATACGGTACATAGTTTTCAAGTTACAGACTAAGCTAAGCAAAAGTGAACCAGGCCTTTTTACTGTGAAAATGGCACTTTGGGACTGTGAAAGTGACATTTTGGCCCTGTTGTCCCAAACTGCCCCAGCACTTCCCACATTGCTCAAAGTGGCTAGCTTTCATCCCAACACAGTTTATAGGGCCATACGGTACATAGTTTTCAAGTTACAGACTAAGCTAAGCAAAATGAATCTTTTTTTTTTTACTGTGAAAATGGCACTTTGGGACTGTGAAAGGGTTAGGGTTAGGGTTAGGGTTTTGGCCCTGTTGTCCCAAACTGCCCCAGCACTTCCCACATTGCTCAAAGTGGCTAGCTTTCATCCCAACACAGTTTATAGGGCCATACGGTACATAGTTTTCAAGTTACAGACTAAGCTAAGCAAAAGTGAACCAGGCCTTTTTACTGTGAAAACGGCACTTTGGGACTGTGAAAGTGACATTTTGGCCCTGTTGTCCCAAACTGCCCCAGCACTTCCCACATTGCTCAAAGTGGCTAGCTTTCATCCCAACACAGTTTATAGGGCCATACGGTACATAGTTTTCAAGTTACAGACTAAGCTAAGCAAAAGTGAACCAGGCCTTTTTACTGTGAAAACGGCACTTTGGGACTGTGAAAGTGACATTTTGGCCCTGTTGTCCCAAACTGCCCCAGCACTTCCCACATTGCTCAAAGTGGCTAGCTTTCATCCCAACACAGTTTATAGGGCCATACGGTACATAGTTTTCAAGTTACAGACTAAGCTAAGCAAAAGTGAACCAGGCCTTTTTACTGTGAAAATGGCACTTTGGGACTGTGAAAGTGACATTTTGGCCCTGTTGTCCCAAACTACCCCAGCACTTCCCACATTGCTCAAAGTGGCTAGCTTTCATCCCAACACAGTTTATAGGGCCATACGGTACATAGTTTTCAAGTTACAGACTAAGCTAAGCAAAAGTGAACCAGGCCTTTTTACTGTGAAAATGGCACTTTGGGACTGTGAAAGTGACATTTTGGCCCTGTTGTCCCAAACTGCCCCAGCACTTCCCACATTGCTCAAAGTGGCTAGCTTTCATCCCAACACAGTTTATAGGGCCATACGGTACATAGTTTTCAAGTTACAGACTAAGCTAAGCAAAATTAATCTTTTTTTTTTTTTTACTGTGAAAATGGCACTTTGGGACTGTGAAAGGGTTAGGGTTAGGGTTAGGGTTTTGGCCCTGTTGTCCCAAACTGCCCTAGCACTTCCCACATTGCTCAAAGTGGCTAGCTTTCATCCCAACACAGTTTATAGGGCCATACGGTACATAGTTTTCAAGTTACAGACTAAGCTAAGCAAAATTAATCTTTTTTTTTTACTGTGAAAATGGCACTTTGGGACTGTGAAAGGGTTAGGGTTAGGGTTTTGGCCCTGTTGTCCCAAACTGCCCCAGCACTTCCCACATTGCTCAAAGTGGCTAGCTTTCATCCCAACACAGTTTATAGGGCCATACGGTACATAGTTTTCAAGTTACAGACTAAGCTAAGCAAAAGTGAACCAGGCCTTTTTACTGTGAAAATGGCACTTTGGGACTGTGAAAGTGACATTTTGGCCCTGTTGTCCCAAACTGCCCCAGCACTTCCCACATTGCTCAAAGTGGCTAGCTTTCATCCCAACACAGTTTATAGGGCCATACGGTACATAGTTTTCAAGTTACAGACTAAGCTAAGCAAAAGTGAACCAGGCCTTTTTACTGTGAAAATGGCACTTTGGGACTGTGAAAGTGACATTTTGGCCCTGTTGTCCCAAACTGCCCCAGCACTTCCCACATTGCTCAAAGTGGCTAGCTTTCATCCCAACACAGTTTATAGGGCCATACGGTACATAGTTTTCAAGTTACAGACTAAGCTAAGCAAAAGTGAACCAGGCCTTTTTACTGTGAAAACGGCACTTTGGGACTGTGAAAGTGACATTTTGGCCCTGTTGTCCCAAACTGCCCCAGCACTTCCCACATTGCTCAAAGTGGCTAGCTTTCATCCCAACACAGTTTATAGGGCCATACGGTACATAGTTTTCAAGTTACAGACTAAGCTAAGCAAAAGTGAACCAGGCCTTTTTACTGTGAAAACGGCACTTTGGGACTGTGAAAGTGACATTTTGGCCCTGTTGTCCCAAACTGCCCCAGCACTTCCCACATTGCTCAAAGTGGCTAGCTTTCATCCCAACACAGTTTATAGGGCCATACGGTACATAGTTTTCAAGTTACAGACTAAGCTAAGCAAAAGTGAACCAGGCCTTTTTACTGTGAAAATGGCACTTTGGGACTGTGAAAGTGACATTTTGGCCCTATTGTCCCAAACTGCCCCAGCACTTCCCACATTGCTCAAAGTGGCTAGCTTTCATCCCAACACAGTTTATAGGGCCATACGGTACATAGTTTTCAAGTTACAGACTAAGCTAAGCAAAAGTGAACCAGGCCTTTTTACTGTGAAAATGGCACTTTGGGACTGTGAAAGTGACATTTTGGCCCTGTTGTCCCAAACTGCCCCAGCACTTCCCACATTGCTCAAAGTGGCTAGCTTTCATCCCAACACAGTTTATAGGGCCATACGGTACATAGTTTTCAAGTTACAGACTAAGCTAAGCAAAATGAATCTTTTTTTTTTTACTGTGAAAATGGCACTTTGGGACTGTGAAAGGGTTGGGGTTAGGGTTAGGGTTTTGGCCCTGTTGTCCCAAACTGCCCCAGCACTTCCCACATTGCTCAAAGTGGCTAGCTTTCATCCCAACACAGTTTATAGGGCCATACGGTACATAGTTTTCAAGTTACAGACTAAGCTAAGCAAAATGAATCTTTTTTTTTTTACTGTGAAAATGGCACTTTGGGACTGTGAAAGGGTTAGGGTTAGGGTTAGGGTTTTGGCCCTGTTGTCCCAAACTGCCCCAGCACTTCCCACATTGCTCAAAGTGGCTAGCTTTCATCCCAACACAGTTTATAGGGCCATACGGTACATAGTTTTCAAGTTACAGACTAAGCTAAGCAAAATGAATCTTTTTTTTTTTACTGTGAAAATGGCACTTTGGGACTGTGAAAGGGTTAGGGTTAGGGTTAGGGTTTTGGCCCTGTTGTCCCAAACTGCCCCAGCACTTCCCACATTGCTCAAAGTGGCTAGCTTTCATCCCAACACAGTTTATAGGGCCATACGGTACATAGTTTTCAAGTTACAGACTAAGCTAAGCAAAAGTGAACCAGGCCTTTTTACTGTGAAAACGGCACTTTGGGACTGTGAAAGTGACATTTTGGCCCTGTTGTCCCAAACTGCCCCAGCACTTCCCACATTGCTCAAAGTGGCTAGCTTTCATCCCAACACAGTTTATAGGGCCATACGGTACATAGTTTTCAAGTTACAGACTAAGCTAAGCAAAAGTGAACCAGGCCTTTTTACTGTGAAAATGGCACTTTGGGACTGTGAAAGTGACATTTTGGCCCTGTTGTCCCAAACTGCCCCAGCACTTCCCACATTGCTCAAAGTGGCTAGCTTTCATCCCAACACAGTTTATAGGGCCATACGGTACATAGTTTTCAAGTTACAGACTAAGCTAAGCAAAAGTGAACCAGGCCTTTTTACTGTGAAAATGGCACTTTGGGACTGTGAAAGTGACATTTTGGCCCTGTTGTCCCAAACTGCCCCAGCACTTCCCACATTGCTCAAAGTGGCTAGCTTTCATCCCAACACAGTTTATAGGGCCATACGGTACATAGTTTTCAAGTTACAGACTAAGCTAAGCTAAATGAATCTTTTTTTTTTTTTTTACTGTGAAAATGGCACTTTGGGACTGTGAAAGGGTTAGGGTTAGGGTTAGGGTTTTGGCCCTGTTGTCCCAAACTGCCCTAGCACTTCCCACATTGCTCAAAGTGGCTAGCTTTCATCCCAACACAGTTTATAGGGCCATACGGTACATAGTTTTCAAGTTACAGACTAAGCTAAGCAAAATTAATCTTTTTTTTTTACTGTGAAAATGGCACTTTGGGACTGTGAAAGGGTTAGGGTTAGGGTTTTGGCCCTGTTGTCCCAAACTGCCCCAGCACTTCCCACATTGCTCAAAGTGGCTAGCTTTCATCCCAACACAGTTTATAGGGCCATACGGTACATAGTTTTCAAGTTACAGACTAAGCTAAGCAAAAGTGAACCAGGCCTTTTTACTGTGAAAATGGCACTTTGGGACTGTGAAAGTGACATTTTGGCCCTGTTGTCCCAAACTGCCCCAGCACTTCCCACATTGCTCAAAGTGGCTAGCTTTCATCCCAACACAGTTTATAGGGCCATACGGTACATAGTTTTCAAGTTACAGACTAAGCTAAGCAAAAGTGAACCAGGCCTTTTTACTGTGAAAATGGCACTTTGGGACTGTGAAAGTGACATTTTGGCCCTGTTGTCCCAAACTGCCCCAGCACTTCCCACATTGCTCAAAGTGGCTAGCTTTCATCCCAACACAGTTTATAGGGCCATACGGTACATAGTTTTCAAGTTACAGACTAAGCTAAGCAAAAGTGAACCAGGCCTTTTTACTGTGAAAACGGCACTTTGGGACTGTGAAAGTGACATTTTGGCCCTGTTGTCCCAAACTGCCCCAGCACTTCCCACATTGCTCAAAGTGGCTAGCTTTCATCCCAACACAGTTTATAGGGCCATACGGTACATAGTTTTCAAGTTACAGACTAAGCTAAGCAAAAGTGAACCAGGCCTTTTTACTGTGAAAACGGCACTTTGGGACTGTGAAAGTGACATTTTGGCCCTGTTGTCCCAAACTGCCCCAGCACTTCCCACATTGCTCAAAGTGGCTAGCTTTCATCCCAACACAGTTTATAGGGCCATACGGTACATAGTTTTCAAGTTACAGACTAAGCTAAGCAAAAGTGAACCAGGCCTTTTTACTGTGAAAATGGCACTTTGGGACTGTGAAAGTGACATTTTGGCCCTGTTGTCCCAAACTGCCCCAGCACTTCCCACATTGCTCAAAGTGGCTAGCTTTCATCCCAACACAGTTTATAGGGCCATACGGTACATAGTTTTCAAGTTACAGACTAAGCTAAGCAAAATGAATCTTTTTTTTTTTACTGTGAAAATGGCACTTTGGGACTGTGAAAGGGTTAGGGTTAGGGTTAGGGTTTTGGCCCTGTTGTCCCAAACTGCCCCAGCACTTCCCACATTGCTCAAAGTGGCTAGCTTTCATCCCAACACAGTTTATAGGGCCATACGGTACATAGTTTTCAAGTTACAGACTAAGCTAAGCAAAATGAATCTTTTTTTTTTTACTGTGAAAATGGCACTTTGGGACTGTGAAAGGGTTAGGGTTAGGGTTAGGGTTTTGGCCCTGTTGTCCCAAACTGCCCCAGCACTTCCCACATTGCTCAAAGTGGCTAGCTTTCATCCCAACACAGTTTATAGGGCCATACGGTACATAGTTTTCAAGTTACAGACTAAGCTAAGCAAAAGTGAACCAGGCCTTTTTACTGTGAAAACGGCACTTTGGGACTGTGAAAGTGACATTTTGGCCCTGTTGTCCCAAACTGCCCCAGCACTTCCCACATTGCTCAAAGTGGCTAGCTTTCATCCCAACACAGTTTATAGGGCCATACGGTACATAGTTTTCAAGTTACAGACTAAGCTAAGCAAAAGTGAACCAGGCCTTTTTACTGTGAAAATGGCACTTTGGGACTGTGAAAGTGACATTTTGGCCCTGTTGTCCCAAACTGCCCCAGCACTTCCCACATTGCTCAAAGTGGCTAGCTTTCATCCCAACACAGTTTATAGGGCCATACGGTACATAGTTTTCAAGTTACAGACTAAGCTAAGCAAAAGTGAACCAGGCCTTTTTACTGTGAAAATGGCACTTTGGGACTGTGAAAGTGACATTTTGGCCCTGTTGTCCCAAACTGCCCCAGCACTTCCCACATTGCTCAAAGTGGCTAGCTTTCATCCCAACACAGTTTATAGGGCCATACGGTACATAGTTTTCAAGTTACAGACTAAGCTAAGCTAAATGAATCTTTTTTTTTTTTTTTACTGTGAAAATGGCACTTTGGGACTGTGAAAGGGTTAGGGTTAGGGTTAGGGTTTTGGCCCTGTTGTCCCAAACTGCCCTAGCACTTCCCACATTGCTCAAAGTGGCTAGCTTTCATCCCAACACAGTTTATAGGGCCATACGGTACATAGTTTTCAAGTTACAGACTAAGCTAAGCAAAATTAATCTTTTTTTTTTACTGTGAAAATGGCACTTTGGGACTGTGAAAGGGTTAGGGTTAGGGTTTTGGCCCTGTTGTCCCAAACTGCCCCAGCACTTCCCACATTGCTCAAAGTGGCTAGCTTTCATCCCAACACAGTTTATAGGGCCATACGGTACATAGTTTTCAAGTTACAGACTAAGCTAAGCAAAAGTGAACCAGGCCTTTTTACTGTGAAAATGGCACTTTGGGACTGTGAAAGTGACATTTTGGCCCTGTTGTCCCAAACTGCCCCAGCACTTCCCACATTGCTCAAAGTGGCTAGCTTTCATCCCAACACAGTTTATAGGGCCATACGGTACATAGTTTTCAAGTTACAGACTAAGCTAAGCAAAAGTGAACCAGGCCTTTTTACTGTGAAAATGGCACTTTGGGACTGTGAAAGTGACATTTTGGCCCTGTTGTCCCAAACTGCCCCAGCACTTCCCACATTGCTCAAAGTGGCTAGCTTTCATCCCAACACAGTTTATAGGGCCATACGGTACATAGTTTTCAAGTTACAGACTAAGCTAAGCAAAAGTGAACCAGGCCTTTTTACTGTGAAAACGGCACTTTGGGACTGTGAAAGTGACATTTTGGCCCTGTTGTCCCAAACTGCCCCAGCACTTCCCACATTGCTCAAAGTGGCTAGCTTTCATCCCAACACAGTTTATAGGGCCATACGGTACATAGTTTTCAAGTTACAGACTAAGCTAAGCAAAAGTGAACCAGGCCTTTTTACTGTGAAAACGGCACTTTGGGACTGTGAAAGTGACATTTTGGCCCTGTTGTCCCAAACTGCCCCAGCACTTCCCACATTGCTCAAAGTGGCTAGCTTTCATCCCAACACAGTTTATAGGGCCATACGGTACATAGTTTTCAAGTTACAGACTAAGCTAAGCAAAAGTGAACCAGGCCTTTTTACTGTGAAAATGGCACTTTGGGACTGTGAAAGTGACATTTTGGCCCTGTTGTCCCAAACTGCCCCAGCACTTCCCACATTGCTCAAAGTGGCTAGCTTTCATCCCAACACAGTTTATAGGGCCATACGGTACATAGTTTTCAAGTTACAGACTAAGCTAAGCAAAATGAATCTTTTTTTTTTTACTGTGAAAATGGCACTTTGGGACTGTGAAAGGGTTAGGGTTAGGGTTAGGGTTTTGGCCCTGTTGTCCCAAACTGCCCCAGCACTTCCCACATTGCTCAAAGTGGCTAGCTTTCATCCCAACACAGTTTATAGGGCCATACGGTACATAGTTTTCAAGTTACAGACTAAGCTAAGCAAAAGTGAACCAGGCCTTTTTACTGTGAAAACGGCACTTTGGGACTGTGAAAGTGACATTTTGGCCCTGTTGTCCCAAACTGCCCCAGCACTTCCCACATTGCTCAAAGTGGCTAGCTTTCATCCCAACACAGTTTATAGGGCCATACGGTACATAGTTTTCAAGTTACAGACTAAGCTAAGCAAAAGTGAACCAGGCCTTTTTACTGTGAAAACGGCACTTTGGGACTGTGAAAGTGACATTTTGGCCCTGTTGTCCCAAACTGCCCCAGCACTTCCCACATTGCTCAAAGTGGCTAGCTTTCATCCCAACACAGTTTATAGGGCCATACGGTACATAGTTTTCAAGTTACAGACTAAGCTAAGCAAAAGTGAACCAGGCCTTTTTACTGTGAAAATGGCACTTTGGGACTGTGAAAGTGACATTTTGGCCCTGTTGTCCCAAACTACCCCAGCACTTCCCACATTGCTCAAAGTGGCTAGCTTTCATCCCAACACAGTTTATAGGGCCATACGGTACATAGTTTTCAAGTTACAGACTAAGCTAAGCAAAAGTGAACCAGGCCTTTTTACTGTGAAAATGGCACTTTGGGACTGTGAAAGTGACATTTTGGCCCTGTTGTCCCAAACTGCCCCAGCACTTCCCACATTGCTCAAAGTGGCTAGCTTTCATCCCAACACAGTTTATAGGGCCATACGGTACATAGTTTTCAAGTTACAGACTAAGCTAAGCAAAATTAATCTTTTTTTTTTTTTTACTGTGAAAATGGCACTTTGGGACTGTGAAAGGGTTAGGGTTAGGGTTAGGGTTTTGGCCCTGTTGTCCCAAACTGCCCTAGCACTTCCCACATTGCTCAAAGTGGCTAGCTTTCATCCCAACACAGTTTATAGGGCCATACGGTACATAGTTTTCAAGTTACAGACTAAGCTAAGCAAAATTAATCTTTTTTTTTTACTGTGAAAATGGCACTTTGGGACTGTGAAAGGGTTAGGGTTAGGGTTTTGGCCCTGTTGTCCCAAACTGCCCCAGCACTTCCCACATTGCTCAAAGTGGCTAGCTTTCATCCCAACACAGTTTATAGGGCCATACGGTACATAGTTTTCAAGTTACAGACTAAGCTAAGCAAAAGTGAACCAGGCCTTTTTACTGTGAAAATGGCACTTTGGGACTGTGAAAGTGACATTTTGGCCCTGTTGTCCCAAACTGCCCCAGCACTTCCCACATTGCTCAAAGTGGCTAGCTTTCATCCCAACACAGTTTATAGGGCCATACGGTACATAGTTTTCAAGTTACAGACTAAGCTAAGCAAAAGTGAACCAGGCTTTTTACTGTGAAAATGGCACTTTGGGACTGTGAAAGTGACATTTTGGCCCTGTTGTCCCAAACTGCCCCAGCACTTCCCACATTGCTCAAAGTGGCTAGCTTTCATCCCAACACAGTTTATAGGGCCATACGGTACATAGTTTTCAAGTTACAGACTAAGCTAAGCAAAATGAATCTTTTTTTTTTTTACTGTGAAAATGGCACTTTGGGACTGTGAAAGGGTTGGGGTTAGGGTTAGGGTTTTGGCCCTGTTGTCCCAAACTGCCCCAGCACTTCCCACATTGCTCAAAGTGGCTAGCTTTCATCCCAACACAGTTTATAGGGCCATACGGTACATAGTTTTCAAGTTACAGACTAAGCTAAGCAAAATGAATCTTTTTTTTTTTACTGTGAAAATGGCACTTTGGGACTGTGAAAGGGTTAGGGTTAGGGTTAGGGTTTTGGCCCTGTTGTCCCAAACTGCCCCAGCACTTCCCACATTGCTCAAAGTGGCTAGCTTTCATCCCAACACAGTTTATAGGGCCATACGGTACAT